>NC_071353.1:79060908-79245908 GCF_943734655.1 Sabethes cyaneus
ATCAGAAAAAAGGCAGTTTACATTTCGATAAATAGCAACCAAACTCTAAGAGAAATGTGAATAAATTTGACATAATATATTTGAATATTGCTGGGTTATCTACAAACTACGTTGCGTTGCGACAGATTGTAGAAGAAAAATGTCCATCTTTGATATGTTTGTCAGAAACGCATATTGTAGATATTGATGCATTTGATCAATATTCTATACCGGGATACAAAATATCTGCCTGTTGTTCACATTCAAGGCATACTGGAGGGGTTGCTATTTATGTCAAAGAATCTGTTCAATTTATTCTTCGCTACAACGAAGTAATCGATTGTAATTGGTTCTTAGGCATAACAGTGGAAAGCGGCATGAAGATGGGAAATTATGGTGTTATTTATCACTCTCCCAGTTCTAGCGACCAACGAGTTATAGAGATATTAGAAAATTGGTTTGAGATATTCGTGGATTGTAGTAGATTTACTATGATTACGGGAGATTTCAACATAAATTGGCGCGATAACTATAATTCGAATCATTTGAAGCGATTAGCGGAATTCTTTAATTTAAAACAAATAATTAAAGAATATACGCGTATTTCCAGGTTCAGTAGAACTTTAATAGACCACGTTTACGTTAACTTTGACTCTGTTTTGGCAGTGGTGTGTCCTGAGTTAAAATTTACTGATCATGAGACGATAGTAATAAATATCGATCGTAGCATGAACAGTAGTAGTAGTCTGGTGAAATTAAAGACCTGGAAAAATTACTCGAAACAAAAGGTATCGGAACTTGTTACACGAAGCTTGGATTCTCCATTAACAGGGAGCCTTGATCAGAAAACGGCGGTGCTTAATGACACCTTAAAAGCATGTACCAATCAGTTAGTCAAACAAAAGTTCGTTGTTATTCGGAACTCGAATAGCTGGTACAATTTGGATTTGCTGCGCCTTAAACGCAAAAGAGACAAATGGTACAAAACGTTTTGTAAAACAAATAGAAGTGATCATTGGTACAACTATACCATTTCGCGGAATATGTATTCACAGTCTCTAAACAAGACACGGAGTGAATATATACAGAGGAAAATTGATCAACACAAAAACAACAGCAAAGAGTTATGGAGAATACTCAAATCTTTGTTAAAACCTGGCGATTGTAAACCGCGGTCCATAACTTTTAACGGCACTGAAGAGCAATCTGAACAAACAATCGCTTCTAAGTTTAATAATTATTTCATCGATAGTGTTTCTTCAATTAATCAATCTATTGAATTAGTTGATGAACCAGATGAAATAAAACAACCGATTGCCACTAACTGTTGTTTCAGCGATTTTTATCCAATAACATTAGTAGAACTTAAAAATATTTGTTTTTCGTTGCAAAAAACGACTGGAATTGATAATGTTAACGCTAGAGTTGTACAAGATTGCTTTCATGTCATTGGACACGACCTGCTGAGCCTTATAAATGAATCATTGCAAACTGGGCACGTGCCACATGTTTGGAAGGAATCGTTAGTGGTTCCAATTCAAAAAATTGCTGGGACGATTAAAGCCGAAGAGTTTCGCCCTATCAATATGTTGCATACTTTAGAAAAAATTTTAGAGCTTGTTGTAAAAGGCCAGCTGTTGAACTATATTAACAATAACGATTTGCTAATACCAGAGCAATCAGGATATCGGGAAGATCATTCTTGTGAAACTGCATTGAATTTGGTGTTAGCAAAATGGAAAGAGAATATCGAGCGTAAAGATACTATTGTTGCGGTGTTTTTGGATTTGAAACGTGCTTTTGAAACGATTTCTAGGCCCTTATTGTTGCAAACAGTAAAGCGCTTCGGAATAACGAGTAATGCATATAAATGGTTTGAGAGCTACTTATGTGACAGAACTCAAAAGACAATTTTTAATGATTTTATCTCAGATCCCGTGAGGAACACTCTAGGTGTACCCCAAGGGAGTGGGGGCCTCTATTATTCATTATGTAGATTAATGACATGAGACGAGTCTTACGTTTCTGTGACATCAATCTTTTCGCTGATGATACTGTGTTGTTCATAGCAGCTAAAAATCTCGATTATGCCATAACACACTTGAATGTAGATTTGCGCTCGCTGAGTAGATGGTTGAAATTCAAACAACTGAAGTTGAATACCAGTAAAACCAAATTCATGGTAATATCGCGCAACCGTTTTAATGATCACGTTGATGTAGAGATTGACGGTGAAATCATTGAACGGGTACACGGGATTAAATATCTTGGAGTAATTATTGATGACAAACTCAAGTTCAATACCCATATTGACAATGTCATCAAAAAAATTGCCAAGAAGTACGGGATTCTCTGTCGTTTGAAAAAAGAGCTGAATACTTTTAGTAAGATTCATCTCTATAAATCAATCATCTCTCCCCACTTAGATTTTTGCACTTCCATATTATTCTTAGCGAATGAATCACAAATATCGAGGTTACAGCGTTTACAAAATAAAATCATGCGTTTGATTTTGCGATGCAATAGATTCACTTCCTCAACGTTGATGCTGGACGCTTTGCAATGGTTGTCGGTGAAGCAACGAATTGTTTTCTTGACAATGGTGTTCATAGTCAAAGTAGTTAATGGATTGCTGCCTCGATATTTGTGTGATCGAATTGTAAGGGGAAGTGACATCCATAGATATAATACTAGAAATGCGGCAGAGATTAGAACACCTAATTTTATAACTAGTGCTTCTCAAAATTCTTTATTCTTTAAGGGAATTAAGATATATAATTCGATACCTAGGCACATCAGACGTACAACGACGCTATCAGAATTTAAGAGACAATGTATTTCACACGTAAAGGCTGTATTTTGAGTTTTTTTAGTATATTTTTTTTAATATACAGTCATCCCAGTATTATGGGCCAGTTAAGCATGATGATGATGCAAAATTATTGGTAGAAACACAGATTTAAATAATTTACAGTTTATTTATAACCTAATTGGTTATAAATATATCATAATTTGATGTTCTGTAGGCAAACTTATTCCAAAATTACACACTTTTGTTCAGAACAACAAAATGTAAGCATGTTCCATTCCCAGTATTATGGGCCACTTTTAACCCTGGTCAGAATTGTGGGTCAATGCTCCCAGTATTATGGGTCAATAAAGCAAAATTGGTTTTATTTAGAGAAAAGCGAGCGCGCGCGCCTGTGTGTGTGTGTGTGTGTGTGTAGTTTTCGCGATTGAGTGATCTTGTTGTATCTAATACTGTACTCAGCAACTGTCTAAGTGAGTTGAGATTAGAATCAATTATAGCTTCTTCTTCAGGAAGCACATCAAACTGATTCAATCTATGATGGATGGTACTCAGTGCTGTGTTTGGATTTCGAGTAGATTGTCAAGTCCATTCGAATCACGCAGAGGGCTCCATCAAAGTGATGGTCTCCAGGATAGCACATGGCAAACCAAGTATACAACAGGCGGCTAATGCTATCCGGACACGATAGGCAGGACAAGTTGCAAGAATGCCGAACAACCATTGGCGGAACTAGCGCTCATTTCTAGGGGGGGCTATAGCCCCCAGCATTTTTTCGACCATTTTATTTCCTTGGCATATTAAAATTAAATGTACATTGATGCATGGGAACTTTAAGTTTTGATGCATATAAAAATTACTCTCAAGTTTTTATTATGTAAAGTTATCTAACTATAGTTTTTTCTTAAATTTAAAAATCCAGCCTAATTTTTCTAGGGGGGGCTAAATGTCTCCTAGGGGGGGCTTAGCCCCCCCTAGCCCCCCCCTAGTTACGCCAATGCGAACAACTACCCTGCAAAGTATTTGCCTCACATCCGGTAGGAATAAGACTACCAGGGGTGCAGCGAGCAAGATGGTTAGACTAGGTGGAGCGAGTCTGAGAAATTGGAGAGTGTTGGCCCACAACCGAGTGCATTGGAGAAACTTTGTTCATCAGGCTTTGTCTTAGAACGGCAAGCCAACTAAGTAAGTTCAGGAAGAAGAAAAGTATTTGGTCCTGGCTTATAAGTTTTGGGTGGTTTCCAAAAGTAACGCGGAACTGTACTGTACGGTAGATTGTAATCCCTTGCAACTTCCCGATTTTTTGCAACTTCCCGATTTTTTGCAACTTCCCGATCCCGGTTAGTCTTGCTAGATCAAGAGCGTAATGGATCATAGAGCTTTGATTTCTGTATATTGATTTTCCTTGCTCGTTTATTCGTTTTACTGAGAAAAAAATTACAATTAGAGTCAAAAACAGCGAATACTGTTGATCTATATGCTTGACCCATAGTACTGGGAAAAGTAAATTTTGCTCCCAGTATTATGGGCCATTGTTTAATTTTGTATATTAAAGCGGAAAATGCATTTTTCTAGGTGGTTTCACCGTAATTCTATGAATACATACCTATTCCCTCGATTTCCATCCATTTTATGCTCAGATACACAAATTTACGCCGCTATTCAGCTTATAATTCACAACCGACTTTTTATAACAACCGCAAAAATAACAACAAATCGACAGTCGATTGGAGCCAACTGACAACTATCGGAAAATTAAGAAAATTAACGCATTGGAACTGAGTGTATTGCTGTCAACCATGCAGGAGAATGTTGCTGC
This sequence comes from Sabethes cyaneus, assembly GCF_943734655.1. Taxonomy (NCBI): domain Eukaryota; kingdom Metazoa; phylum Arthropoda; class Insecta; order Diptera; family Culicidae; genus Sabethes; species Sabethes cyaneus. Next base: position 79,065,516 of record NC_071353.1, read on the forward strand.
TATTTATTGAACTCATATTCGATAATTAAATATTAATTTGTTACGTATAAAACTAACGTAAAGTATAGACTGGCTCATAATACTGGGTGGCCCGTAATACTGGGGTGACTGTAAATAATATTTGACGAAGTTCTTGCTACTGATTATTTAATTTGGACATTTGTTAATCGAGTATTTGTTAGAGATTAATAAAGCACATTAAAACTATTATGTTCGTCACCATGGTGATGATGGATTTTGTAATTGATGATGTAGTTAAAAAAAATAGATTAGTCTTCAAAGGTTTGAGAACCGCGCGCGTTAAACAGATATAGAGGACTGATTTTAATTTTGACTGTTCTTTCTATTAGAAATATATGACCTTACTATTAGTAATTGACAAATTCGTGAGTGTTTAGGAAGATTTGGATGGTTCTGCTTGTTATTAGATGTATATTTTCCTAGCCAGTCAAGGATTTTTCGGGTTGGAAATTTTCTTGACTTCCCTGGGTGGGGATGCTCTTATAAGTCTCATACTAAGTTGAAGGTTGGACTTTGCTTTGCTTGCTGATTACAGCGGGAATGGCCTCGTCGGGACTGCGTCGACTTAGTAGCGGGCTAAACTGGGTATCGGCTTAACCAAAATGATATGAACATCTTGGTAACTGGCAGAAGGTTGCAAATTGATACTGGAGATTCTTGGTTTGGCAATAACTTGAAAAATTATATATTTTTAATAGTTATAACTTGTATTTGAATACCGTCGCAGGAATTTATATCTGTGTCAAAAACCAGATCGTTTTGTTTGCTTACCTGGTTCAAATGTATATTCACTAATTATCTATTAGATAAATCGACTACCTCAAACCTTTGTAGGGGAATGAGGTGGTTCCATCATCATCATTTTAAATTTGCATTGAAATTCAAGAAAAGTGAGAAACAGGTCAATTGCTTGAAGTTTTTGAAGTCTCTTAGTGGAATATGAACTCTGAAATTAAAGAAAGAAAAAACTAAACCGACTAAATTCCACTATTTAATATTTATTCGCGACAGATACGTATACGCTTTGAAATAAGACAGTGATGAAGCCTGCGCGTCGTAGGCGAACTACGCATCTGTTGCAAATAAATATTAAGTAGCGGGATTCAATAGAAAAGTTTTTTCTTTTCTTTGCTTTCAGATTTCAATTGTCATTTTCTTCACTTGATGTTACTCACAATTGTACAAGAAAAGCAAAAAGCGAAGAAAAGCAGTTAATTTAAACATGTAGGTCTAGTGGTATATAGGATTAAAAATACTAGTGAGTTGATTTTTCCAAACAAAATTATACAAATTTCAAACAAATTTTGCCCATCAATAGAAGCTCTTTCCTATCAATAGATACTAGAGCTTAGGCATGTTATATGAAAAATAGGAAGTAAACGTTGCACGGTAATAGTTTTATAAGATTTGTTTTCGTTAGTGACATTTTCAAGGATAGATGTCTTATGTCATGTATCATGTTTTAATAAATAAATAAAAAATGACAAGCACTTGAAATCATATCGATCATATTTCCCATTCTCAAGCATGTTTATGGCGCAGCTTTTGCACTATTTTTTTTATCTCATTTTGTTTCCCTGTCCCTCTTATGGGATACATTGTAAAAACGATGCGACCAAGCTAATGACTATCTTTTCATGAAAGTACATTCAAAAGAAGCTTAAGTTTTGATTTTCATGCAAAAATAATTATTTGAAAGAGCGCCAGCTAAGAAAAATTTCAATTTCTCTTTTCATATCTAATGCTCTATTCAGTTATTTTTTCTAATTCAGATACCTATATTGCAAAATTGAAGCCAAGCAAACTAATAGTAAAATTTTGATATGAATCATTTTGTTGTAGATATCCTTTTTCTTCAAAAGCGAAGTATAATGATAATTTTTCTGTACTTTTGTTTTTCAAAGATGCTAACTTTTGAACGCATGGTATTAATATCAAAATATCAAAAAATCTGCTAAGAACACATATTTCATATTGTCAATTCGTAACATGTTTCGTATGTGGCTCTGAAGCCCGAAAGTTAAGGCCGTCTGTAGACCCGTTAGAGGGTTAATTTCTAATTTTCTATATATATTCATTCAAGTCTGCAAAAATTATATTTTTTTATAAATCACGTAAAAATTATAAAACTAAATAAGGTGTTCACCAAGTAACATAAATGACGCTTGCAACTATTTACGCACCCAAGGAAAGAAAATATAATTATTCTACGTATTGGACATTGTGAATTTTACTGGCAAATAAGGATTTTGAGGAATACAGAACGGATATTTAAAAATAGAGTCAAGTTAATTATAGATGCTCCTGAAAAACTAAATAATGGTTATTGTGGCAGTAGAAAGGCTAGGTCACGCCGCTAGGTGGATTAATTCGGGTTTTTCACAAACGTGTCCAACCTTGGAACGTCACAATTGCGGCTAGCGGCGATTTACTTCTAACGGCTTGCAGCGAGGATCCATTGATTTTACTGGGTATTGATAGCAGCAAAAACCATACCGTTCGCTGGCGGGCGAGTCGGTTACTTCTTCGGTTTGTTGGCGTCTTGCTTGGTGAATTAGAATGTCTTCGATGCCTTATTCCGAGCAAGCAGCACCCACTGAAGCTCAACAATTTTCGAGCGGATTCTATAGAGCGTAAATTAAATACAATCAAAGGTCAGCTTAACCCATACCCATAGCTCATCTCATATATATTTCTGTCATCTGTGCTAGGGAAGCATTGGCGTGGGAAGGCAAAAACATGAAAATAATGAAATAATGAATATACGTCTAATATTTTCTCAATTATTAAACGTCTGTTTGGAAAACATGGAATCTATTGTATTGTTATGGATTTTTTGAAAAATTTCCAATCGATTGATACCAATATCTCTAGAATCTGTTGACGGATGACTGAGTTATAAGCGTGCAAACCATAACCACTTTTCGTTACATGTTCCCTTTTCGTTTTTCTAAAGTGCACCCTAATATAGAAATCAAAGAAGTAGTCCTACTTCAAAAAGTTTTCCAGGCGCAATGAACTTTTCTCCAACAAATGATTCATGAAATGCAATTATCGAGATAAATTTGGAAAATGCATGAAGTGTGTTGTGCTGCACACGAAGACTGTAGAAAAAGCCCTTCCAGTAAGGAGTTTAAGAAGGTTAAGGTTAAATACTAGAAAAGCGCTATTTGTAAAGGTCGGGCCACTTGAGTAGTCATAGTTGGGCCACCATAATTTTAAGCACAGAAGCGCAATAATCGCTAGAGAATGTCAGTCACGTAAAATGTGATGAAATAAAGCAAAATTAATATGATAAAAACCTAGATTTTTGTTGTTTTTTCATTGTAGTTGTACACTACGGAAAAGGCGATTGGAGCAATATTGATTTTACAAGATCGCCAAAATTTCACAAAAATGCAATTAAAAATAGCGTATTTGTACCTATATGAGCCGTTCTTCACGGAATTCATTCTTTTAATGTCTCTATATAGAATTTCAATTCGTATGTCTTAGATTTTCTGCGGTGGCCCAACCTGTACAACATGGCCCGACTATGACAACATTTTTTGTCTTTACGTAAATGACTATAACTTTTTTATTTTTCAAGCAATCATCTTAAAACTTTCCGGAAATATACCTTATTCTTAGACCTATGCAACGATGTATTTAGATTTCCAAAATTCCTTTTGAAACGTAACTTATGGGCAACTTCGCCTGCAAATGACGGATCTGGGTAGCAACATGTTCAATGAACCTGGAAATACTAAGAACCTGAGCAGAGGGTCCAAAGCCCCTAAGAAGGATGGTTTTAATAGCTGTTATCCATGGCTATCACGTAAAAATCTAAATGGATAAACCCCTAATCCAAGGTGTCATGCGACCCGTGCCGAGGGATGAATGGTGGAGGGGGTTCTAGAAATACTCAGCCGCTAACGGAGCCTGTGGAGTACCAGGGCACCCTCCACAGTATTCTTGCCCTTACTGCATTAAGCCGGTCACTGATGCAGCGGACCATCTTTTACCGAGCTACTCGTGGGATTCATATGGAGAGTCTAAATATAAATAAAACACAGGGCTCCGGCAGCCTGTCTCTGCCGGAAACGAAGGAGGAGGAGATGAGCATAGGGGAGGATCAGGAATTGAACGATGCGTTAGCAGAGGTTCCGTCTTGTTCCTCGTCTATTCTCAACACGCCGACTCGTTGTGAGTCGACGGATGATGAAAGCGACGGAATAACCGTCACAATCAGATCTGGACCTAAAGCGGAAGGTCCAGCTGAGAATGAAATTCCGTGGAAACGGAACCTGACAAAAGCTCAGAAAAAGAAATTAAAGAGTTTGCTTGCCTCAGGGCTTCCTGCAAAGGAGGCACGGGAGCAAGTGTTAGCTCAATCTGCTTCTGTGTCAGGTAAAAGGCAACGAGGATCGGAGCTGCCTAGCAGCGGAGAAAAGCCGATCCCCAAAAAACAGAAGCGAATTCTAAATCCTAGAGAGCGAGTGGGACAGGTCGTGCGAAAGCAAACCACCCATCCCGCTCGAAGGGGGGGAACAGGAGTGAGGTCTACGAGAGAAGCCCCCAAGCTTCCCTCGGACTCCACTACTGGTGTCTCCTACAGGGAGGCCGCAAGTCAGATCAGAGTTGGGATCCTCTCTGAGGACTATCCCAGCACTGAACTGAGTACGGCACAACTGGATTCGATACAAGATGCTCTACTAACAGCCATAGAGCAACAACGTAACGAGCAGGTTAAACCTAAGTTCTTTAACTGCTCGTACAAGTCCGGGTACCTGGTTCTTTCTTGTAAAGACCAGGAGACTTCGGAGTGGCTGAAGGAAGTGGTTCCTGGCTTATCTCTATGGGAAGGATCAAGACTCGTTGCTCTGGATGCAAAGAACATTCCGCGTCCAGAAATCTATCATGCTTTCTTCCCACAAAGCGCGTCATTCGATAACGAGAGAATCAGAGGACTCATAGAGAGTCAGAATGAGAATCTAGTTACTGACAAATGGCGAATTTTGCAGCGAACTAATCCCAATGGGAAACATGCGGATTGGTCGCTAACAATTGATGAAGCTTCTAGGCGTCAACTCGTGAATAAAGACTTCATCATAAATTTTCGGTTCGGCGAAACCCGGCTGAAAAAAACAACTCCGAGGCAACAAATCACAAGTCAGCCTATGGAGGCACAAATCTCTGAGGCCAGTACTAGCGAAGTCAAAGTGAATCAAGGGTCCGCTGGCGCTGAGTCTCAAAACTCCAAGAATCCTAACAACCAGGGGATCCATGGAGCTACTGGAACCAAACAGGAGGTTCCACAGAATGCTCAAATGGCTCCCAACAGTGATTCTGGTAAAGAGAAGACTCATCGAGGTGAGTCTCCCATGCCCATGGATCTTGACAGTATGGCGGTGCCAGGGCCGAGTGGAACCAAAACAGTGGTCTCCACAAGTGGCTCAGGAAACTCCTGTAAGATCCGTGGAAAAAGCGAAACCACTCGAAGCCAGCCCCCCCCCTCGATTCAAACCGAGTTCGGGTACTGGCAGTAAGAAAACTGCCACCATGAGGTCTAAACCACCAGGGAATCCGTCTCTCCCAAATGCTAGTGAGCGGAAAATTCACAAAAATGCAGAACACTAAGGTTCTGCAGATAAACCTCCATCATGCGAAAGCTGCATCGGGCGTACTTTCCAGGAGGTTTATCAAAGATGCTGTGGACCTGGCCTTGATTCAAGAGCCCTGGGTCTACAAAGGAAGAATACAAGGTATTCAAACAAGAACATGTAAGTTATACTATGATGACAAGCATGACTCTCCGAGAGCTGCTGTCCTGGTTAATGCAAATATTAATTGTTTTCCCATTACAGAGTTCATTAAACGAGAAATCGTCGCGATCAGAGTTGAGGTACCAACCGCCAGGGGAAAATCCGATATTATCATAGCATCGGCCTATTTTCCTGGTGATTGTCCTGAGGCTCCCACTCAAGAGGTTGCGGCGTTTGTAAAATATTGCAGAGAAGTCAACAAAGACTTTATCATCGGCTGTGATGCCAACGCTCATCACACTCTGTGGGGAAGTACTGACATCAACAATCGAGGGAGTGCCTTTTAGAATTTCTCTCGTCAAACAATATCGATATTGCTAATAGAGGCAATGAACCAACATTCATTAATGCTATCAGGGAGGAAGTCTTGGACCTGACCCTGTGCAGTCCAGTAATTTCAGAGAAAATACAGAACTGGCACGTGTCGGATGAAGCATCGCTGTCTGATCATAGGCACATTATTTTTGAATGGGTGGGTGGCCTAGTGTCACAGGTCGCATATCGAGATCCTAGGAAAACCAACTGGGATCAGTATGCGCTTGAGCTCGAAACGAAAAACCTCACTACAAGAATTAGGTCGGTTCAACAACTTGAGTCGGCCTCAAAGGTCTTAAACCAAACGATAGTCTCTGCTTATAACAGTAATTGTCCACTTAAAAGGGTTACTTCAACTAGGAATGTTCCCTGGTGGAACAGAAGGCTCGAACGGCTTCGCAAAATGGCGCGAAAACTGTTCAATAGAGCAAAGATTACTTCGGACTGGACTCAATATAGGAGAGCTCTAACCGAATATAGCAAAGAACTAAGACGATCAAAAAGGAAATCTTGGGTACACAATTGTGAAAGCATTGAAAGTACTCCAATTGTGGCAAGACTTAACAAGACTCTTGCTAAGGATCATTCGAACGGACTCGGTACTCTCAAGAAAGATGACGGTTCGTTCACAAAATCTCCGACTGAAGTACTAGACTTAATGATGGGGACTCACTTTCCGGGATCTTCCTCAGCTCATGCTGCTGCCAGCTCGGACTCTGATTGTGACATAGGATGTTCTCAAAGAAACTCTTCGGGATCTGAGAGAACAAAAGAGATTGCAACCAGAGTCGCAGGGATGGCTTTCACTAGGGCTAGGATGGAAAACGCAGTGAGATCCTTTCAACCTTTTAAATCGGCAGGTGCAGATGGGATTTTCCCAGCGCAGATTCAAAATGGAGAATCAGCGCTAATTCCATCTCTAATCGAGATTTTTAAGGCAAGTCTGATACTAAATCATATTCCGTCTACATGGAGATTGGTAAAAGTTGTATTTATACCAAAACCAGGAAAACATCGAAGGGGCGTTTGATAATGCTTCTCATTTATCAATGGTAAATGCGATGAAGAAAAGACAGTTTGATAACTGTATAGTCGAATGGATCCACAGTATGCTCACACATAGGCAAATCACCTCGGAGCTAGGAGGGCTCTCAACAACGGTGACTGCAACCAAAGGTTGCCCACAAGGAGGGGTTCTTTCACCCCTTCTTTGGTCATTAGTAGTTGATGATCTTCTGAGAAGCTTAGAGGCAAAAGGTTTCGAAGTTGTGGGCTTTGCTGATGATTTAGTCATCATGGTTCGTGGAAAATTCGACGACGTGATATCGGATAGAATGCAAAGGGCCTTAAACCTTACACTATCTTGGTGTAGTAAAGAAGGCCTGGGCATTAATCCTTCAAAAACAACCATTGTTCCTTTCACTAGGAAGAGAAAACTGGAGTTACAGTCTCTGCACCTTGGGAAAGAAGAAATTAAATGCAGCGTCTCAGTTAAATATCTGGGAGTAATCCTAGACGCTAAATTATCTTGGAACGCACACTTAGATTCAATAATCAGCAAGGCAAACACTGCCCTATGGGTATGTTCAAAAATGGTGGGAAAAACATGGGGCCTCAAACCAAAAATGGTGTTGTGGGTCTACACCGCCATTGTGAGACCTAGGATAGCTTATGCTTCGTTGGTATGGTGGCCAAAAACTTCAGAAGCCACGGCTATTAAAAAGTTAAACAAACTTCAACGATTAGCATGCATGGCCATAACCGGAGCAATGAAAAGCACACCTTCGATGGCTCTAGAAGCTATTCTCCACCTGCTACCTCTGAATCAACACGTTCAGTTAGAGGCTAAGAAAAGCGCCCTAACACTTAAACGATGGAAAACAATACTCGACGGGGATAAAATCGGACACTTGAGTATCCTGAAACTTCTACCTGTTGGCCCAGTTGCGGAAATGAACAGTGATTGGATGGAAGCTAGAACCAACTACGACATCCCATACACGGTGAACGAACCATCCCGTTCGGTCTGGAACGAGGGGGGACCTAGCGTCCGCAGTGGTTCAATCAAGTTCTATACCGACGGATCAAAGGTGGGAGTCAAAACGGGTGCTGGAGTGTACGGCCCCAGAACTAGAATATCTATAGCAATGGGAGATTGGCCAACAGTTTTCCAGGCTGAGATAGCAGCTATAATAGAATGTGCAAACGTCTGTCTCAAAAGGAAATACAGACATGCCAATATCTGCATTTTCTCTGACAGTCAAGCGGCACTAAAAGCGCTTAAAGCTTTTAAGTGTTTCTCAAAACTTGTCTGGGATTGCATTTGTCTCTTACGGCAACTGAGCCAGGTAAACTCGGTAAACCTGTACTGGGTCCCTGGTCATTGCAGAATAGACGGAAATGAAGTCGCAGACGAACTAGCCAAATGTGGTTCTAACTCTCCATTCACAGGTCCGGATCCATTCTGCGGTATCTCGGACTGTGTGATGAAACATGGGTTGAAACAATGGGAGAGCCGAATGATTATGGCCAATTGGATGGCTGTACAGTCGCTCAAACAATCAAAGAAATTTATAATGCCTAGTATTAAGGTTACTCAGAAGCTGCTGAGTCTCAATAAGAGAGACCTCAGCACGTTTACCGGTCTGGTGACAGGACATTGCCCGAGTAAATATCATCTTCGGAATCTCGGTTTCGTGCAAGATGATATTTGTCGCCTGTGCAATACCGAGAGCGAAACCTCGGAACACTTACTTTGCAATTGTGGAGCACTAATAGGACGCAGACTGCAGTATCTCAAAAAGGCCCTACTAGAGCCTAGGGAGATCTGGTTTGCGTCGCCGATCAGGACTATAAGGTTTATAAACCAAGTCATCCCTGATTGGCACCTGTCTCGCTCTAGCTTCCAGCCTACCACTTCTTCAATAAGTGGTAGGTAAGCCTGAAGCGTACAGCAAAAGAGACAATGGGCCATACCACAATAGTTCAAAATAATGGACGCAGTGGTGAGAGTACCCAACAGAAGAAGAAGAAACTTATGGGCGAATTCCAAAACGTGGCCCAACCACGGTATCTGCTGTCTGGTTTCCACAGTGTGTCCAGTTCTCGGTATCCACACGTTGCATCCCGTGCAGCAGCTTGCGGTGCTCGATCTTTCCATTTACAAGCATGTAAAAATCCGATCGTTGCGCTGAGGTAAGCTTAGTAGTAGTGGGTGATCTAGTAACACTAGATGATTCAGGGTGAGACGGCAGCAGGCCGCGAGTGTTGCCGGCGACCCGCCGTCGGAAACGCCGGCCACTGCGATCACCTCTATCTAGGTTTATTTATTTTTTAGATCTATTGACCTCTATTACTTTCCTTCAATTGGGTCTGAACGAGTGCCAGCGAGTAAGGAGAGAATCACCCCTGCGAAATGGTACTTTCCACGAAAAGATTTTTCGTGAAATGGTTTTTCACGAAACTCTATATTCTGCGTTATGGTCAACCGAGAAGTGGTGTTCTGCAAAATGGTATTCGGCAAAATATTATATAATGATAGCGAATATTTGAATGCTATCCGCTTCTCTGCTGGCATTTTCATATGTACAGTTAACTTTCGTTCGTTGGGCTATCTTTAAGTGGGCTACGTTTAAATCGGGCTCCCGTTAATTGGGCTATAGCCCAATTTGGGCTATAGCCCCCACGAAGTTGTCGTGTCCGTCGGTTATTTCCAACCGAGCCCTCCGGAATACGGAACAACGTCCGTCAAAGTCTACGTTCGTCCAAAAACTGACTCTTGTTTAGAGTATGCTATAGAGCTTGCTAAGCCCATTGCAAAAAGCTACAAAAACTTATCGTTTTTCACTCAAACGTATGTTTTTTACCGACAGGGTGTCGATTATCCGGTGAAAATAAAATTCCCTGACTTTTCCAGGTTTTTCCAGGTGTATTTCGAAAAAATCCAGTTGCAAAATATCTCGCTAATTTCTCTTTTCAAAGTGTTTATTAGACTAAATTGGTTGTTAACTCTTTAATTACTATTTCTTAATGAATTCATTTGTCTTTATCAATTCAAATGCATCTTTTTTGCGACGATGAAGTGAGCAACGCAGCTTCGTTCTATTATTTGAATCCAGATCTTATATTTTTATTCGATCTACTTTTAATAACGTCGGGTTTATGATTCTATGGACTCTGTGCTCCCCTGGGTGCTTCCAGTCGAGTATCAAACATATGACTGATTTGTTGGACTAAATCAAGATTTTGATGCTGAAATGGTCTATCCTCCGAAAACGAATTAATCGTAGGTTTTCACTAGTGATCGACATCAGAATAAAAATTAAAGTCCGGGTTCCGGCACAAATGGGTTAAATGCCGTAGCTTATTTTCAAAGGCTGATTTTGGTTCAGTTTGATTCGTTCTCGTTTCGGTTACAGTCTGATTTCGGTCCGGAAGTCTGGAATTATCTAGATGCAAAATTTCTTTGTATTAAAAGTTGGACTTTTCTAAATGTCAGCTCCCATGACCCAATGAATAGTTGTTCTCGAAGCGTAGAATAGTGTTGTAAGAATCTGGCTACATTGGCCGTAGAGAAAACAGAAAAAGTATTGTCTCAACAATAGCGATGCACAGATTAAAAATATGTCAACATCCACTAGCCTAGCATGGACTTTTATGTCACTTTCCATGCAAAATAAACTAATTAAGCACAAAAGTTGTCCCAAAAACTTTTGTGCTAAATATCCGATCAATATCGAAGAATCCAATAAATATTGAAATATTGATAATGATCAATTAGGTGGTGAGCGGTGAGCCCTTACGAAAATCGATCAAATCGGTCCAACCGTTGTTGAGAAGCGTGGTCTGGTAAAGAGCGGGTCAGTCGCACATTCATGAAATTCGAAACTCGATTTCGAAACTCTGTGAAATTTGTACGCAACAGATTGGTTGCACGTGAGTCAAACTCAAAATAACGTGCCATCTTTCATTTCATTTGTGCATTTGTGATGGCAATGAATAACAATGTGCCAGCTACTTGAAATAAATGCTATCCTTGCCAAGCCATAGCTTTTTCGGTATATTTTCTTCACCTGTTAAAAATCCCTGACTTCAAATGAAATTCCCTGACATTCCCTGACTTATCCAGGTTGAAACGAATTTCCCTGACATTTCCAGGTTTTCCCTGATTTTCCAGGTAATCGACACCCTGACCGAGGTATAACTGGAGGAAAACAAAAACAAACGTGTAAAATCAATGTAAAAACTAACAACAGCAACAACAAACTGCGCATTGATGTGTGCGTACGGTAAACGTCAGCAAGCTCAATATCTTGCCACAGTATGCGTAACTCTCCTATTGAACGATACATTTCTCTCGTTGTCTCTTATCGTTCGTATGACGGTATTCTTCCTATGCAAGGGATTTTAGTTACACTCAAGTAAATAATTCAGTTTCATTAGATTTATTTTACGCTGATTCATCTAATTCATCTAACATTGTCGCATGAAATTCTTCTATGTACTTGTTAAATAATCTAGAAATAAATTTCATCAACGAAAAGATTAGTTTTCACTTTGATTACGTATTTAATATAAGTGTATATTATTATAAACCTTTGTGCGACGATTTCGACAAAAACAATCGATATATCCCTCGGTCTTGACATCTCAGCCGAGGGGCAACACACTGTTTAAAATATATTACTTTTCCATATGTAAATATTTTTTCAACCTTAATATATTTACCGTTCCCACTCATAATATAACCTAAAGCCCTATAGAGTTATACATTTATAGTGCTTTAATAGGGCCTAATATATTAATATCTATATCTTATATATGAGGGGGTTAGAAGGAAAGGGGTGTAAGTGACAAAATTGAAAAAATCGGAAATCGGTCGGAAACGATACTTTGAGCATGGTTTTATGCATGCTAGAAAATTCACGTCAAAATTTTACTGTTCAATGACTTTTTTTTAGAAACGTGAAAAAAAACAGCCAAATAAAAGTTGGTTTTCACTTTGAAGTGGAGTGCAAGTGCACTATATGAGCAATGCCAGCTCAACTAACAAAACGGTTTGTCTCGAATATTTTTTATTGGGATGAAATTTTGCTGATATGTTGGACGCTACGCATGGATTCATTTTCCATGAAACATAATTATTTTCGTCACGAGTAACTTTTTAAAAAGGTGTATTTAACTATTTAACAATTTGTTAAATAATAACAATATTTTTTTTTCAAAATATATCTTGAAAACTATTTAGGCCATTGCAAATCATTTTCAAAGTTTTTGTCACCCCCCCCCCCCCACTATGGTCGAAAAAGCCAAAATTCCAGACAAAAATCAATATCTCGAAAACCATCGGCTCTACATATTTCATATATTCAGAAGATTTTGTTTAGAAAAAAAAGACCTATCTTTTGGTATAATTATTCATTAGGGTGGTTCACTTTTACTCGTTATAAAATTTTTAACTTTTTTGTCTTGCAATATAGAGCAATAGCATCTGCAGAGCGAAAAAACAGGTAAGGGATGGCCCTTGAAGCAACGCTTACGGGTACATGGAACAAAACAAGCTATAATGGGAGTCAATTATAACAGAATTCGAACCCAACTTTTCCCCAGGCCCTGCGGACCGTAGATATTGGTGAACCATTGGACCACAGCGGGCTGAATATGGAAAAATACTAACTTTTCAAATGCGTTTTTCTCAGAACAGGAGAAGTGTGGAAAAATGTCATTACATGAATTTTGTAGATCCAGGTACGTACTTTTAGACCATTCATTCCGTTTTCGAAAATATGTGCCAACGGAAGTGTAAGACGCCGTGCAAAACTATAATATTTTGAATCGAAAACATCTATATCTTCCTTCAGACAATAGATAGCAACTATCTAGAAGTTTTAAAAAATGCATCACTTTACGTTCCAAAAGTCATCCGAACAAAGTTTTCAAATTGGTTTTCAAATAAAAAAGTTAGAGCAAAAAAACTGTTTTTTCAAGATCCACCCTGACTTAATCTAGAAAATTCGTTGTATAGTGATACACAGATGAGATACAAATTTGGTTTCTTCAGCAAAGTTTCTGCAAAATAAATTATTTACAACTTTGTAGTAGAAAGTATTGCTCTACATCGCAAGACAAAAAAGTTAAAATTTTTATAACGAGTAAAAGTGCACCACCCTAATGACTAATTATACCAAAAGATAGGTCTTTTTTTCTAAACAAAATCTTCTGAATGTATGAAATATGTAGAGCCAATGGTTTTCGAGATATTGATTTTTGTCTGGAATTTTGGCTTTTTCGACCATAGTGCCCCCTTGGAAATTGGCTTGAAAAATCGGGGGGCAAAAAAATAATTCGTAGGATATGAGTCAAATTTTTTTTATAAAATCAATTGTATGTGAGCTCTACAGTCTGAAAAACTCGAAAAATGAGTGTACAAGTTGAGTTAATGCTTCTAGCACGAAACAAAAATGGAAATTCGAACAATGGAATTTCCGAAAATCGTCCAAAAAAATTTTCCTTCGTTTTTGTCTTTTTTCGTAGATTTTTGCATGGAAAATAATAACGTATATATTATAAGCAAGAATAGATTCGGTTTTCACGTTTAAGCTTTAAATAAAAATGCTTATACCCGTTTTTTTTTGCTCGATTAAAAAATTCACTTTGTTTTTTTTTCGACCAACCCCCCCCCCCCCCACCTCAGTGGCCGAACACCGGAAGGACAAAAACTTTATAAAAAATTTGTAATGGCCTTATTTGTTAAAAATGACGGCAACGGAAAAGCTGTAGGAAATTAGGAGTATTTTCGGAAAAATACACTGAAAGAAAAAACTTTGCAAAATCAAAATAAAAAGCATAAAACGTGAATTATCTCAAAACATGTCCCCTCAGATTTGTATCATCTTTATTAATGATAAATTAAAACAAGTTCTAAAATCTACTACTAATGAGCACTCTTTCGGATTTTTTGTTTTATTCCGACAAATTTTTCAAAAATTTCCAAATTTCACTTATTTTTGTAAAATTAATACAAGATCGAATTCTTTGCATAATGTTGAACAAATTACGTCATGTAAACTTATTTCTTAGGTTCAGCCATTCTGAAGTTAGGTCCTTACAAATATTTTATGAAGATTTTGTTTTTACGATGTCATGCACGCAAAATAAACCACACGTTCTTTCCACGTGAAAAATCACGTAAATTTCTCTACAGGGAGTTACGTGACTTTCAGTTGAACATTATTGGAAAATACAATAACATCTATCTGATTTCCACGTAAATGCACGCATACTAATGCAAACTACGTTAAATTCACGTAAATAGTACGGGAAAAATTAAATGGAAAATAATCACATAACTTTTCACGCAATTTCGACGTCAAAATTATTTTGAGTGTGCCACTAAAGAGGAAGGGGGGGGGGGGGGGTGAGAAACAAACAATGAGATTTTTTTAATCAGGCAAATCAGGGATTACATACAATTAGAATTCTAGGAAAATCGATGTCTAACGATGTTTCCATTTCCGAAAAAAGCGATTTCTTAGTTTACTAAGATCATGAGCTATGAGTAGCGCAAGATACAGCCCACACAAGTACATTACATGTACGCTGTCGTGAGTGACAATTCTGTACTATTTTTCACACTATAAGCAAGGCTGCTATTACTAACACCGTTTTCCCGAAGAAAGTAATGTTTTTAGTTACTCATATCATGATCAGTCCAGTCCAGTCGTTGAACAGTGTAGACGTATTTAAATTTGCTCGCGTTACTTTTTGCGCTTGACTCGTATTAATTTGTATTACAGTTTTGTTTGTGCTAGTTTTACAGTTTAGTTTTATGAACATGAATTGTGAGATTTGTTTGGCGGATTCTGCCGTAGATTCGGTAATGTGGACGTGTGTCGGATGCACACGATCATTTCATGCCGCCTGTGCCGGAGTAACAGTTCAGCGAGGATCCCTACGTAAACGAGACAGAAAGATCGACCCACTGGCATATATACTGCCGTGCTGCAGTTCTTACCAAACGCTAATAAATGTTACTATAGATTTGAAATCGCTAACTGCGGAACAAGCCCAGTTAGTTGAAGTAATTAATAATCACTCCGAAGTGATTCATCGTACAACACAGCAGAACAACGTACGCGCCATACATGAAACGATCGAACGCATTGAAACACAAATCGCTGACGTTACAAAAGAGTTGGCAGCCGGCAGAAACACAGCTGGCAATGCTACATCGATTAAAACCCATGTGACCTCAATAGCGATGCAAACATGCAACGATAACATAGCTACGACGTTACAAACAATGACGCTCAGCTCAGCTCAGCTCAGCTGACTTGAAACTGATCAGCGAAGAAATTAAATCGATTTCAACTACGTCTAATGTAATGAATGATGGTGCCGTCTCTGCTGACATGTTATATAATTGGCCAGCCGCAGAGATTATGGGTGCGACACACAATTTATCTGAATAAGTTACTCAATTAGAATCCCCCCAACATGCACCCGCTCATAGCATAGCTGAGGAATTGAATATTGATAATAGCAATGATTATTCGGGATGGCGATTCATTGGTTCTACAAAGCGTTGGTCTGCTGACTGGAGGGAATACGATGAAAAAATAAAACGACGCGAAATGCAGGAACTTAAGCAATTCAAGGCATGGCGAAATCGGAAGAAGCGCTCCCAACGTCGACTACGTGCTGCTATGAACAACAACAACAGTAGTCACAATCGTAATAGAGGATCAAATAACTATAACAGTAATAGTAACCGGAATAACATCAACAACCGCAGAAATATTAACAACAACAACAACAACAACAACAACAACAATTACAACAGAAATAGCAACAACAACAACAACAATTACAACAGAAATAGCAACAACAATCACAACAGAAACAACAACAACAACAATTACAACAGAATTACACCTTCTTACATACCCAACTACAAGACAATCTACTCCCAACACGACGAAATCGAATCACAGATTAAAAGGATGCTTAATGATAACGTTATAGAACCGTCCAAATCACCGTATTTTTTTTTTAGGAGTAGGGAAATCTGCTATCAGACACCTGAGAAGATAACTCAAGGAGTGGGGTTTGGTATCCCGACCCCCCTACTGGGGCGTGAGGATCTAGACCCACTAAAACCCTACTCGAGTCTCCAGCCTCAATCCCCCTGGCACCACCTTATCGGTATTACTTCAGGGGGGGGGCTATTGTGCTTAACGCACGCTCTTAGATAACTACTGGACTATGGTAGTTAGGCTGTTTATTCGCCGTTGATCGGCTTTCCAGCGGTTTTGTAGCTCAAGTACGATCTGGGTAGCAGCCGCATTGACCGCTCCCCAGACGTCCGAGCTAGAACACATCCTTTGGACTAAGTTATCCGGAGTAGTGTCCTGTCCGCTCACTGCCATCATGTTGCTTCTCACGCCCGCGAAGCGAGGGCATATGAAGAAAGCATGTTCTGCAGTTTCCTCAACGTCCACGCATTCGGGACACGCGGGGGACTCCGCATGCCCAAACTTGTGCAGTTACTGTCTAAAACAACCATGCTCTGACAGAATTTGTGTCAGGTGGAAGTTGACTTCGCCGTGGCGCCTGTTGACCCACCCGGATAGTTCCGGGATAAGTCGATGTGTCCACCGGCCTTTTGTGGAATTAGACCATGCCCGCTGCCATGTGGTCATCGAGGCCGATCTTGTGGTACTCCGTATGCCTCTAGTTCCACGTTGGTTGAAGCACTCTACGTCCTCGCTGATGATGATACCAATACCCAAGTAGCACACTTTAGGTTGATTTAGTTGTAGCAACCAAATTACGACTGAAATTAGTCATATTTCGGTTATTACAACAACTTTGTAACAACCGTGCTAGTAGGGTAGGCATCATACCCGCTAAGACGCAGATTGCGTCATGTGAAACTGTGCGATACGCACTCGCCACTCTTAAGCACATGAGACGATAGGTGCTTTCCAGCTTGGCTAGATAACTTTTGGTACCTAACGCCGATGACCACACCGGCCCGCCATACCTGAGTATGGACTGGACCACGTTAGCTAATAGCCTTCGCTTGCTGCCATATACCGCAGAGCTATTAGACATCATGCGAGACAATGCCGAAATAGCTGTGGAAGCCTTCTTGCAGGTATAGTCGACGTGGCTCCCGAACTTGAGCTTGTCGTCGACCATGACTCCCAGGAGTTTTAAGGACCGCGTTGACGAAATAGTGCAGTCCCCGACGCTGATATTTGCTTGCTGCACCGACTTGCGGTTGTTCACCACGATAACCTCCGTTTTATGATGCGCTAGCTCCAGTTTCCTGGATCGCATCCAATCTTCAACAATGCTTATAGAGTGGGCAGCCGTCAAATCTACCTCTCTGATAGATTCCCCATAGACTTTCAGGGTGATGTCATCCGCAAAGCCGACAATTACCACCCCTACCGGGAACTTTAGCTTCAACACCTCGTCATACATGACGTTCCACAACACCGGGCCCAGTATGGAACCTTGCGGAACCCCTGCGGTGATTGGAACGCACTTGTGATCCTCCTCCGTGTTGTAGCATAGCACACGATTCTGGAAATAATTTTCCAGGATCCTGTACAGCGACACCGGCACTTGGACGTTCCGAAGCGAGTTGGCTATGGAGTCCCAGCTAGCGCTATTAAACGAATTTCTCACGTCGAGTGTGACAATTGCGCAATAACCAACACCTGTTCTCTTGCGCTGGATCGCCACCTCGGCTGTCTTAGTGATAGATAAGATGGCATCCACCGTAGATTTGCCTTTTCGGAAGCCGAATTGGTTCCTTGACAGACCGTTTGTGCCCTCAGTGTACTGTACGTGTCTGTTAAGGATAACCCTTTCCAGCACCTTGCCGGCAGTATCGAGCAGACAGATCGGCCTATATGACGAGGGGACACCCGGAGGTTTTCCCGGCTTCGGCAATAGGACCAGATTCTGTCGCTTCCATCTGTCCGGGAAGTGGCCAGCTTCCAGGCATCTACTCATTACTGCCCCGAATAATTCGGGAGCCTCCAGAATAGCCGCTTTAATGGCCATATTCGGGATTCCGTCTGGTCCCGGTGCCTTGCTCACCTTTAGGGATTTAGTGATCTCGATGAGTTCCTCGTTCGTAACCGTTACTTCCTCCCCGACCTCTAAACCGCCGTCGCCCACGTTACTTTGGATGTTCGGCACGGAGACCGACCATCCTACGCTATGGTCTGAGATACTGGAACGTCGGCCGTGGGCGCCATCGCACCCTTAGCCTTTGCCATTACGATCCTGTAGGCATCACCCCACGGGTTCGCATTGGCACTGGCACATAACCTTTCAAAGCAAGCTGTCTTGCTAGCTATTATCCCACTCTTAAGCGCTGCGCGTGCAGCAACTAGTGCTACTCGACATTCTGCTCTGCTCTCCTTGCACGAAAGCAGGCTCCGCGGAGTTCCGCAATTTCTTCTGTCCACCAGTAAACCGGTGACCTACCATACCTAGGTCGGCTTTTCCTAGGCATGGTGGCGTCACACGCTCGCAACAGCACCTCAACCAAATGATCAGCGTTCGGATCGGGCATATCGCGATCACCGCACTCTCTTCGGATCGCTTCCACAAATACTTCAAGATCGAAGTATGATGTCTTCCACCCACGGGTGGTTGGAGTGTTGGCTCTACCCGCCGCCTGCCGCCTCGTTATCTGACCAACACCATAGCGGACCGCCTGATGGTCACTGTGAGTGTAGCCATTGTCTACCCTCCAGTCTCGTATCAGACCAGGACTGCCGAATCTCACGTCGATAATAGACTCTGCACCATTCCTACTGAAGGTACTTGTGGTGCCGACGTTGGCCAGAACTACGTTGAGCTTTGCCAGAGCCTCAAGCAGAATCCGACCCCTATGGTTCGTGCGACGACTTCCCTACTCAACCGCCCAAGGGTTAAATTCGCCCGCCACAACCACCGGCCTTAGACCAGTCAGCGCAACTGATACTCGGTCTACCATCCGCGTAAACTGCTCGATCGACCAACTCGGCGGGGCATAACAGCTGCAGTAGAACATTCCACCCACTTTGGCAACCGCAAATCCCTCTTCTGCATTTGACACAACCTCTTGAACCGGGAACCTGCTTGTCGTCCATATAGCCGCCATCCCGGACCTATCCGAGACACAGTTACCGTTTCCGGCAGGGATGCGGTATGGATCCGAAATGATGGCAATGTCCGTCAACGACTCAGTAACTGCTTGGTATAACAGCTGCTGGGCCGCATGGCAGTGGTTCAAGTTTAGTTGCGTTACCTGCACTACGCCCGTGTTTTAGTCGCCGGCGCGCCTGCCGGACACTTTGAGCCTCCTGTTCTTTGCTTAGCGTCCCGTTGGCCTGTACATATCAGGCACTTGGGCGGCGCAGAACAGTCCCTCGCTATATGGCCCGCACCGCCACATCTTCTACACAGGTGGCTTCTGTCAGGCCCCTTACAGCTCCAGGACTTGTGCCCTCGCTCAAAGCACCGGAAGCAAGCCTCCGGCTGCTGGAACACGCTCAGTGGGCATACGGACCATCCCACCTTCAGCTTGGCCGCCTTCAGGGCTGTATTCCCGTCTACCAGTCGAAGTCTTATTGTAGCTACTAGGGTTCCCGCCGGTCCTTTGCGCAGACGAACTGCTTCGGTAGTCACCACCACGTTACATTGCTCCTTGAGAGCTCGTGTCAGTTCGATCGCTTCAGTGATTTCGTCCAGGTTTTTAAGCTGGAGAGTCATCTCAGGCGTCAGTGCGCGGATCTGTATGCCATCACCAAGGACCTTTTCTGCCAGCACTTTGTAGGCAGAACCCTTCTCAGTGGCATCCTTTTTGAGCTCAAGGATCATGTCGGCGGTGCGGGAGCGGCGGATACTCCGCACATCCGCGCCAAGACCCTTCAGCTGCTCATCCCCTCTCATGGCCTTCAAAACTTCTGCATAACTCAGCCCCTCAGTTTTGAGGATAAGGGCATCGCCTTTGCTCCTCTTTTTTCTGGCCACTTTCACTGGAGTTCGATCCTCCTCTTTCTTTCTGGCCTTCTTTTTTTTCACTGTTTCCCACTGATTGTCGGGCGCTAACTGCGTCTTATTGCCCTCGGTGGGTTTCACAGTTTGCTTACGATCCTCAGCGATCAAGCGCTTCTTCGGGCCCGTGGGGGTTTGTTCCCCTGGGGACTGCCTTGCACGTTTAGTGGATATCTTGTTGTCACTGGACTGCTCCGTAGTCGCAAGGGCTACGGTGTGGTCAGTCGTTGACAGGCAGGCATCCGTTTGTACAGACCGCGATACAAACGCCTTCTCTACCACTTTTACTCGCGCTGCGAGTTCGCCGTGTTCCTTCGTCGCAGCACGCATGGTGCCCCGAAGCATGAGCAGATTTTGTTTCAGGTCCTTCGCTAGGGTGCTGCGGCCTGCAACGAACTTGCGCTTCTGCTCGTATCCATCGGCGGAGATCGCTGGATACCACCTCTTGCGAACGGATTATCTAATCCGTCCGCGCTCACTGAAATAAAGTTTTTTTGATTTTGATTGTTCATATAGAATCCCACGAGTTGAGGGGAAAGAAGAGTCCGCCGCGTCAGAGCCCCTCATGATGCGGTAAGGGCTGATTACTGTGGAGGGCGCTCTGGTACTCCACAGGCTCCGTTTGAGGCTGAGTATTTATAGAACCCCCCCCCCACCATTCATCCCTCGGCACGGGTCGCATGACACCTTGGATTAGGGGTTTATCCATTCACGTTTTTACTTTTAGCCATGGATAACAGCTATTCAACCATCCTCCTTTAGGGGCTTTGGACCCTCTGCTCAGGTTCTCAGTATTTTCAGGTTCATCGAACATCCTTCTACCGAGATCCTTCATTTGCAGGCGGAGAATTTACACTCGGCCTTCGCATGAGTGCCCCCTTCTCTGTCCGCATACGACCCTAGTTTCCGTCGGTTGCCCGGTTTCCACTAAGGAATGTATCCCGGATGGTACCACGAGGAGGTAGAGATAGGAGTTGCTAAATAAGAGGCTGTGGAACTTCGTGGTAGTTCTGGAGCGCATTATTCACCCATTTACCATCCTCCAAATCACCGTATAACTCACCAATATTACTGGTACCTAAAAAGTCTGACGACGGCAGTAAGAAGTGGCGTTTAGTTGTCGATTTCAGACAATTAAACAAGAAAATCTAAGCGGACAAATATCCCTTGCCTAGGATAGATTCGATCCTAGATCAGCTCGGAGCCAAATATTTTACGACGTTAGATTTAATGTCGGGATTCCACCAAATTAAACTTGATGAGGAATCCAGAAAAATTACAGCTTTTTCTGTGGGGGTCAGGTCACTATCAATTCACGCGATTGCCATTCGGATTAAATATCAGTCCGAACAGCTTTCAGCGAATGATGACGATAGCCATGGCAGGTCTAACACCTGATTGCGCTTTCGTATATATCGATGACATCGTTGGCATCGGATGTTCAATTAATCATCACATTTTAAATTTAACAAAAGTTTTTGATCGTTTGAGATATTATAATCAAAAACTGAACATCCAAAAATGCAGATTTTTTCGCTCCGAAGTGACTTACTTAGGGCATAAGATAACCGACAAGGGTATCTTACCTGATAGCTCGAAATTCAACACAATCAAGAACTATCCTGTACCAACCAATGCTGACGAAGTGCGAAGGTTCGTCGCATTTTGTAATTATTACCGCAAGTTCGTACCGAACTTTGCCACACTCGCACACCCGTTGAACCAAACATTGAGGAAAAATACACAATTCATCTGGACACGCGAATGTCAGAAAGCATTCGATACATTACGACAACTACTAATGTCACCCGCAATCTTACAGTACCCAGACTTTACTAGCGAATTCATATTAACTACAGACGCATCAAACGTCGGATGTGGCGCACTACTATCACAGAAAATAGACGGGAACGACTTGCCTATAGCATATGCTAGTAAATCATTTACACCCGGAGAAAAAAAAACAAAGCCATTATACTGAAGGAACTAACAGCCATACATTGGGCAATACAATATTTTAAACCGTATTTATATGGTAGAAAATTTAAAGTGAGAACAGATCACCGACCGCTTGTTTACTTGTTTGGAATGAAAAATCCAAGCTCCAAGTTAACAAGAATGCGTCTCGATCTGGAAGAATTTGATTTTACTATAGAATTTATCAGTGGTAAAAGCAACACTGGAGCTGATGCATTATCACGCATCACGATAACATCAGATGAGCTAAAACAAAAACAACATGCTAATAGTAAACACAAGATCCATAACTAGAAACAAAGCAAACCAACGACCACCAGAAAAAACCCATACAATGGAAGTAAAAGAAGAGAATAACGGTAACACAAGTAACTTAGAGATTGATCACCTCTTTACTTACGTAACCGAGAATTCTCCTGAAACAAGAAAACTATGGAAATTACGCACAAATTGAAAAGAATTTATGGTCTTTTACACTAAATAAAGGAAACAAAGAGGTAATCGTAGCACAAGTGCAACAAAGAAACGAAAATGGAAGTCAAATATTAGAGTTTGCTCTTCCAATAATTGAAAATCAAGTAGAAAAATTTAATTCCAAAAAAATCGCGATATCAATAAATGAGAAAATATTCGAAGCAGTACCCTTGAACCAGTTCAAGAGGACAGTTAACAATACAACAACAAACATGCAAATAATTATATATCGGCAACCAAAATTCTTAACAAACAAAGACGAAATACAACAAATATTAAGAGATTACCATAATACACCAACCGGATGACACATCGGACAACATCGTTTGTACCTGAAACTCCGCGAGCTATATACATTTATTTATTTATTTATTTATTTATTTATTTATTTATTGGTAATTCATCTGACACAAAAAAATTAGTCTACATGAATAAAATTCTTAAAGTAAGCTAGATCTTTTTAATCTTCTTGCAAACACGCGCGATGGTTCGCCGAAGTCAAACAACTCTTCCACTTTTGTAAACGTTCTTATACATTCAGTCATTGGCTCGCAAGATCCAAATGCCGTCCGATGGAACTGTGTCTGCAGCAGTCCCGTTGAGCGTAAGGGCATCGCAACGAACTTTACGCTCAACGGGACTGCTACAGACACAGTTCCATCGGACGGCATTTGGATCTTGCGAGCCAATGACTGAATGTATAAGAACGTTTACAAAAGTGGAAGAGTTGTTTGACTTCGGCGAACCATCGCGCGTGTTTGCAAGAAGATTAAAAAGATCTAGCTTACTTTAAGAATTTTATTCATGTAGACTAATTTTTTTGTGTCAGATGAATTACCAATAAATAAATAAATAAATAAATAAATAAATAAATAAATGTATATAGCTCGCGGAGTTTCAGGTACAAACGATGTTGTCCGATGTGTCGTCCGGTTGGTGTATTATGGTAATCTCTTAATATTTGTTGTATTTCGTCTTTGTTTGTTAAGAATTTTGGTTGCCGATATATAATTATTTGCATGTTTGTTGCTGTATTGTTAACTGTCCTCTTGAACTGGTTCAAGGGTACTACTTCGAATATTTTCTCATTTATTGATATCGCGATTTTTTTGGAATTAAATTTTTCTACTTGATTTTCAATTATTGGAAGAGCAAACTCTAATATTTGACTTCCATTTTCGTTTCTTTGTTGCACTTGTGCTACGATTACCTCTTTGTTTCCTTTATTTAGTGTAAAAGACCATAATTTCTTTTCAATTTGTGCGTAATTTCCATAGTTTTCTTGTTTCAGGAGAATTCTCGGTTACGTAAGTAAAGAGGTGATCAATCTCTAAGTTACTTGTGTTACCGTTATTCTCTTCTTTTACTTCCATTGTATGGGTTTTTTCTGGTGGTCGTTGGTTTGCTTTGTTTCTAGTTATGGATCTTGTGTTTACTATTAGCATGTCGTTTGATTTTAGCTCATCTGATGTTATCGTAATGCGTGATAATGCATCAGCTCCAGTGTTGCTTTTACCACTGATAAATTCTATAGTAAAATCAAATTCTTCCAGATCGAGACGCATTCTTGTTAACTTGGAGCTTGGATTTTTCATTCCAAACAAGTAAACAAGCGGTCGGTGATCTGTTCTCACTTTAAATTTTCTACCATATAAATACGGTTTAAAATATTGTATTGCCCAATGTATGGCTGTTAGTTCCTTCAGTATAATGGCTTTGTTTTTTTTTTTCTCCGGGTGTAAATGATTTACTAGCATATGCTATAGGCAAGTCGTTCCCGTCTATTTTCTGTGATAGTAGTGCGCCACATCTGACGTTTGATGCGTCTGTAGTTAATATGAATTCGCTAGTAAAGTCTGGGTACTGTAAGATTGCGGGTGACATTAGTAGTTGTCGTAATGTATCGAATGCTTTCTGACATTCGCGTGTCCAGATGAATTGTGTGTTTTTCCTCAATGTTTGGTTCAACGGGGGTGCGAGTGTGGCAAAGTTCGGTACGAACTTGCGGTAATTATTACAAAATGCGACGAACCTTCGCACTTCGTCAGCATTGGTTGGTACAGGATAGTTCTTGATTGTGTTGAATTTCGAGCTATCAGGTAAGATACCCTTGTCGGTTATCTTATGCCCTAAGTAAGTCACTTCGGAGCGAAAAAATCTGCATTTTTGGATATTCAGTTTTAGATTATAATACCTCAAACGATCAAAAACTTTTGGTAAATTTAAAATGTGATGATTAACACTAGATATACCAGCATTTTAAATATACCTATTTATACCAAAACCAGTCAAAATGACTGGTGGATAAGAAACGGTTGGTGAACGACTGAATAATGTGCAACACAGACCCTATAGTGGTCCTTAGCCTCTTATCCAGCAACTTTTATCTCCACCTCCTCGTGGTAGGGTACCCAACCTGTTTTGGACCTCATCTGCAGCTGTACATAATTTGGACACTTTCATTTATTTTTTTGAAACGATGGTTCTACAATTGATGAAGGGACGGTAGGGAAAGAAATGGAAAATCTTTTTTTTTTTTGGTGAAGGAGGAGGGGGAAGAGCGGAAAGGAAAGGGGGGGGGGTATTGGTAGCTATGCTTGACAAGTAGTCATTTTGACTCCTACCTTTTGTCCAATGCTGGAAGGTGCATGAGTCGAATCAAGCTGTAATCTGAGATTACAACCGGATTCGAACTCACAACACCCTCCAGGGCATGTGGTTCGCTGGTACTTGTATCTTTGAACCATAGAGGCGCTGGACAAAAGGAGACCGCAAAATCCACTTCTCAAGGATAGCGACGCGTTTTGGTTGGGTTATCGACACATATTGTGCCGCTTCCTGCATCAATTGCAGATTACCACCGAGCGAGAAGTTTGATCTAACTACTATTTACTTTCAGGACGACGACACTATGCCGGCCCTTACGACTTGCAAGGTACTGCACGTGACGCTGTTCGTCTGTCAGCGTATGTTAGCCGCGTTTCTCGGCGCGGTTTTTCGAGGGAAGGCCCCGTTCCTATGTAATAGACTAATCTCAAGTTTTTAGTCTTGACCTTGGAATGAGGTCATACATATATTAATATTTTTTTGAAACGATGGTTCTACAATTGATGAAGGGACGGTAGGGAAAGAAATGGAAAATCTTTTTTTTTTTTTTTGGTGGAGGAGGGGGAAGAGCGGAAAGGAAAGGGGGGGGGGGGTATTGGTAGCTATGCTTGACAAGTAGTCATTTTGACTCCTACCTTTTGTCCAATGCTGGAAGGTGCATGAGTCGAATCAAGCTGTAATCTGAGATTACAACCGGATTCGAACTCACAACACCCTCCAGGGCATGTGGTTCGCTGGTACTTGTATCTTTGAACCATAGAGGCGCTGGACAAAAGGAGACCGCAAAATCCACTTCTCAAGGATAGCGACGCGTTTTGGTTGGGTTATCGACACATATTGTGCCGCTTCCTGCATCAATTGCAGATTACCACCGAGCGAGAAGTTTGATCTAACTACTATTTACTTTCAGGACGACGACACTATGCCGGCCCTTACGACTTGCAAGGTACTGCACGTGACGCTGTTCGTCTGTCAGGGTATGTTAGCCGCGTTTCTCGGCGCGGTTTTTCGGGGTCCCTTCATCAATTGTAGAACCATCGTTTCAAAAAAAATATTAATATATGTATGACCTCATTCCAAGGTCAAGACTAAAAACTTGAGATTAGTCTATTACATAGGAACGGGGCCTTCCCTCGAAAAACCGCGCCGAGAAACGCGGCTAACATACGCTGTGGTAACCAACACTGGTGGAAACTAAAGTCGTATACCGACAGGCAAGGAGGCACTGTCTTGTCTCGGCACTATACGATAACAGCCCCATCATGAGACTCGGCAGCATAGCCCTAGTAAGGCAAGCTTTTTATATCTAAAATATTACGAAAAATCAAGAAAATTCAACTCGAAACATTTAACATGAACAGGCGATGAAACAAGGATTTGGAATGGATGCTTCCTACCTGGAACGGTAAAACCAAATTTCGTGGATAGCGACAGAATGTTGCTCGTTCAGTTAGAACCGCAAAAGTTCGACATTGTGGCACTACAGGAGATCTGTCGCAAAGGCGGGAAGGTTTGGGGGATCCGTGGCGGCAAGGCCCAATTTTGCCAGAACGATGGAGCAACCAACGAGCTTCGTAGTGATGGGCAGAATGCAGGATCGGGAGAGGATATATGTGTTGAGGCTTCTTCAACTACACCATCATAAACGTGCACTGGCCACACGAAGGTAGACCCGACGACGAGAAAAAAGCGTTCTATGTCCAGCAGGAGGCAACATACGATAGCTGCTCGAGTGCTCGCCACGGGATATCATCGTCATTGGGGACATGAACGATCAGATCGACAGGGAAGCAATGTATAGTGATAACGCCCAGCGATGCATCAACTTTGCAGCTTCCCGAGGCCTGGGGATCAGAAACACATTTTTTCCCCACATAGATCTACGAAACCACCAGGAGATCACCTGACCAACCAAGATTGAACCTAATCGACCATATTCTCATCGAAGGTTGGGTTTTCTCGAATATCACCAACGTACGCTCCCTACGGGGTACGGATCTCGACTCAGATCATTACCTAGTAGCAGTACACGTGCACTCAAAATTATCGACGGTATATACCTCACGACAAAGCCATCCTCGGTTAAACAATCGATAATTAGACAACCCGGAATGTGATGAGAACTACGCGCATACTATGCGCCTTCCTCTGTGGCCAGGTGCTTCGTCCCTCGAAGATAAATGTAGCAGGATACGTTCGGCCATCAGTGAGACCGCAAAACGCCAGAAGGAGAGCTAGAACCACTATTTCAGGCCAGTGAGATGCGTGAGATGCGTAAAGGATACACACCGAGGCCTGATATGTGTAAGAACGAGCAGGGAAACCTGGCCACAAACGAGCGCATAGTGGTTGGTGAGTGGAAGCAGTTCTTTGATAGGGATCTCAATTGCTGATATAGCAAAAGGAAATGGAGCAAAAGTGAACGTATGAGAGCCTAAGGGCGTTTCGACTTCCGATCTCAAAGAGATCCGGCGAGAAATCGGTCAGCTGAAGAATAGAACCGCCGAAAAGGACCGACTCTCGACAAAACTCTACAAAAATGGCCAAGAACCATTAGGAACGGCATTTCACTGAATAATTTCATGCTTCGGACTCACCGTTCTCCAGAAATGCTAAATTTCTTCATAGAATCTTGCACCAGTCATTTTGACTGGTGATGGTATAAATGGCAAAAACAAAAATTATATTTGTTACTAATATATATAAAGTAACATTAAGTTCATAAAATGTATTCTCTACTTATAGCTACAAAAGTCATAACATCGTTTCTAAAATCAAATGTTAGATGTTGTAGAAATTTCAAATTGAAATTGCACGACCAGTCAAAATGACTGGTCTGGTATATCTAGTGTTAATTGAACATCCGATGACAACGACGTCATCGATATATACGAAAGCGTAATCAGGTGTTAGACCTGCCATGGCTATCGCCATCATTCGCTGAAAGCTGTTCGGACTGATATTTAATCCGAATGGCAATCGCGTGAATTGATAGTGACCTGACCCCCACAGAAAAAGCTGTAATTTTTCTGGATTCCTCATCAAGTTTAATTTGGTGGAATCCCGACATTAAATCTAACATCGTAAAATATTTGGCTCTCCCGAGTTGATCTAGGATCGAATTTATCCTAGGCAAGGGATATTTGTCCGCTTAGATTTTCTTGTTTAATTGTCTGAAATCGACAACTAAACGCCACTTCTTACTGCCGTCGTCAGACTTTTTAGGTACCAGTAATATTGGTGAGTTATACGGTGATTTGGAGGATGGTAAATGGTTGAATAATGCGCTCCAGAACTACCACGAAGTTCCACAGCCTCTTATTTAGCAACTCCTATCTCTACCTCCTCGTGGTACCATCCGGGATACGTTCCTTAGTGGAAACCGGGCAACCGACGGAAACTAGGGTCGTGCATGTTCGATGAACCTGAAAATACTGAGAACCTGAGCAGAGGGTCCAAAGCCCCTAAAGGAGGATGGTTGAATAGCTGTTATCCATGGCTAAAAGTAAAAACGTGAATGGATAAACCCCTAATCCAAGGTGTCATGCGACCCGTGCCGAGGGATGAATGGTGGGGGAGGGTTCTATAAATACTCAGCCTCAAACGGAGCCTGTGGAGTACCAGAGCGCCCTCCACAGTAATCAGCCCTTACCGCATCATGAGGGGCTCTGACGCGGCGGACTCTTCTTTCCCCTCAACTCGTGGGATTCTATATGAACAATCAAAATCAAAAAAACTTTATTTCAGTGAGCGCGGACGGATTAGATAATCCGTTCGCAAGAGGTGGTATCCAGCGATCTCCGCCGATGGATACGAGCAGAAGCGCAAGTTCGTTGCAGGCCGCAGCACCCTAGCGAAGGACCTGAAACAAAATCTGCTCATGCTTCGGGGCACCATGCGTGCTGCGACGAAGGAACACGGCGAACTCGCAGCGCGAGTAAAAGTGGTAGAGAAGGCGTTTGTATCGCGGTCTGAAAGAAGAAAGAGGAGGATCGAACTCCAGTGAAAGTGGCCAGAAAAAAGAGGAGCAAAGGCGATGCCCTTATCCTCAAAACTGAGGGGCTGAGTTATGCAGAAGTTTTGAAGGCCATGAGAGGGGATGAGCAGCTGAAGGTTCTTGGCGCGGATGTGCGGAGTATCCGCCGCTCCCGCACCGCCGACATGATCCTTGAGCTCAAAAAGGATGCCACTGAGAAGGGTTCTGCCTACAAAGTGCTGGCAGAAAAGGTCCTTGGTGATGGCATACAGATCCGCGCACTGACGCCTGAGATGACTCTCCAGCTTAAAAACCTGGACGAAATCACTGAAGCGGTCGAACTGACACGAGCTCTCAAGGAGCAATGTAACGTGGTGGTGACTACCGAAGCAGTTCGTCTGCGCAAGGGACCGGCGGGAACCCAGGTAGCAACAATAAGACTTCCACTGGTAGACGGGAATACAGCCCTGAAGGCGGCCAAGCTGAAGGTGGGATGGTCCGTATGCCCACTGAGCGTGTTCCAGCAGCCGGAGGCTTGCTTCCGGTGCTTTGAGCGAGGGCACAAGTCCTGGAGCTGTAAGGGGCCTGACAGAAGCCACCTGTGTAGAAGATGTGGCGGTGCGGGCCATATAGCGAGGGACTGTTCTGCGCCGCCCAAGTGCCTGATATGTACAGGCCAACGGGACGCTAAGCACACAACAGGAGGCTCAAAGTGTCCGGCAGGCGCGCCGGCGACTAAAACACGGGCGTAGTGCAGGTAACGCAACTAAACTTGAACCACTGCCATGCGGCCCAGCAGCTGTTATACCAAGCAGTTACTGAGTCGTTGACGGACATTGCCATCATTTCGGATCCATACCGCATCCCTGCCGGAAACGGTAACTGTGTCTCGGATAGGTCCGGGATGGCGGCTATATGGACGACAAGCAGGTTCCCGGTTCAAGAGGTTGTGTCAAATGCAGAAGAGGGATTTGCGGTTGCCAAAGTGGGTGGAGTGTTCTACTGCAGCTGTTATGCCCCGCCGAGTTGGTCGATCGAGCAGTTTACGCGGATGGTAGACCGAGTATCAGTTGCGCTGACTGGTCTAAGGCCGGTGGTTGTGGTGGGCGACTTTAACGCTTGGGCGGTTGAGTAGGGAAGTCGTCGCACGAACCATAGGGGTCGGATTCTGCTTGAGGCTCTGGCAAAGCTCAACGTAGATCTGGCCAACGTCGGCACCACAAGTACCTTCAGTAGGAATGGTGCAGAGTCTATTATCGACGTGAGATTCGGCAGTCCTGGTCTGATACGAGACTGGAGGGTAGACAATGGCTACACTCACAGTGACTATCAGGCGGTCCGCTATGGTGTTGGTCAGATAACGAGGCGGCAGGCGGCGGGTAGAGCCAACACTCCAACCACCCGTGGGTGGAAGACATCATACTTCGATCCTGAAGTATTTGTGGAAGCGATCCGAAGAGAGTGCGGTGATCGCGATATGCCCGATCCGAACGCTGATCATTTGGTTGAGGTGCTGTTGCGAGCGTGTGACGCCACCATGCCTAGGAAAAGCCGACCTAGGTATGGTAGGTCACCGGTTTACTGGTGGACAGAAGAAATTGCGGAACTCCGCGGAGCCTGCTTTCGTGCAAGGAGAATTATGCAAAGAGCTCGTTCGGACGAGGGCAGAGCAGAATGTCGAGTAGCGCTAGTTGCTGCACGCGCAGCGCTTAAGAGTGGGATAATAGCTAGCAAGACAGCTTGCTTTAAAAGGTTATGTGCCAGTGCCAATGCGAACCCGTGGGGTGATGCCTACAGGATCGTAATGGCAAAGGCCAAGGGCGCGATGGCGCCCACGGCCGACGTTCCAGTATCTCAGACCATAGCGTAGGATGATCGGTCTCCGTTCCGAACATCCAAAGTAACGTGGGCGACGGCGGTTTAGAGGTCGGGGAGGAAGTAACGGTTACGAACGAGGAACTCATCGAGATCACTAAATCCCTAAAGGTGAGCAAGGCACCGGGACCAGACGGAATCCCGAATATGGCCATTAAAGCGGCTATTCTGGAGGCTCCCGAATTATTCGGGGCAGTAATGAGTAGATGCCTGGAAGCTGGCCACTTCCCGGACAGATGGAAGCGATAGAATCTGGTCCTATTGCCGAAGCCGGGAAAACCTCCGGGTGTCCCCTCGTCATATAGGCCGATCTGTCTGCTCGATACTGCCGGCAAGGTGCTGGAAAGGGTTATCCTTAACAGACTCGTACAGTACACTGAGGGCACAAACGGTCTGTCAAGGAACCAATTCGGCTTCCGAAAAGGCAAATCTACGGTGGATGCCATCTTAACTATCACTAAGACAGCCGAGGTGGCGATCCAGCGCAAGAGAACAGGTATTGGCTATTGCGCAATTGTCACACTCGACGTGAGAAATTCGTTTAATAGCGCTAGCTGGGACTCCACAGCCAACTCGCTTCGGAACGTCCAAGTGCCGGTGTCGCTGTACAGGATCCTGGAAAATTATTTCCAGAATCGTGTGCTATGCTACAACACGGAGGAGGATCACAAGTGCGTTCCAATCACCGCAGGGGTTCCGCAAGGTTCCATACTGGGCCCGGTGTTGTGGAACGTCATGTATGACGAGGTGTTGAAGCTAAAGTTCCCGGTAGGGGTGGTAATTGTCGGCTTTGCGGATGACATCACCCTGAAAGTCTATGGTGAATCTATCAGAGAGGTAGATTTGACGGCTGCCCACTCTATAAGCATTGTTGAAGATTGGATGCGATCCAGGAAACTGGAGCTAGCGCATCATAAAACGGAGGTTATCGTGGTGAACAACCGCAAGTCGGTGCAGCAAGCAAATATCAGCGTCGGGGACTGCACTATTTCGTCAACGCGGTCCTTAAAACTCCTGGGAGTCATGGTCGACGATAAGCTCAAGTTCGGGAGCCACGTCGACTATACCTGGAAGAAGGCTTCCACAGCTATTTCGGCTTTGTCTTGCATGATGTCTAATAGCTCTGCGGTATATGGCAGCAAGCGAAGGCTATTAGCTAACGTGGTCCAGTCCATACTCAGGTATGGCGGGCCGGTGTGGTCATCGGCGTTAGGTACCAAAAGTTATCTAGCCAAGCTGGAAAACACCTATCGTCTCATGTGCTTAAGAGTGGCGAGTGAGTGCGCACAGTTTCACATGACGCAATCTGCGTCTTAGCGGGTATGATGCCTATTGGTATCATCATCAGCGAGGACGTAGAGTGCTTCAACCAACGTGGAACTAGAGGCATACGGAGTACCACAAGATCGGCCTCGATGACCACATGGCAGCGGGCATGGTCTAATTCCACAAAAGGCCGGTGGACACATCGACTTATCCCGGAACTATCCGGGTGGGTCAACAGGCGCCACGGCGAAGTCAACTTCCACCTGACACAAATTCTGTCAGAGCATGGTTGTTTTAGACAGTAACTGCACAAGTTTGGGCATGCGGAGTCCCCCGCGTGTCCCGAATGCGTGGACGTTGAGGAATCTGCAGAACATGCTTTCTTCATATGCCCTCGCTTCGCGGGCGTGAGAAGCAACATGATGGCAGTGAGCGGACAGGACACTACTCCGGATAACTTAGTCCAAAGGATGTGTTCTAGCTCGGACGTCTGGGGAGCGGTCAATGCGGCTGCTACCCAGATCGTACTTGAGCTACAAAACCGCTGGAAAGCCGATCAACGGCGAATAAACAGCCTAACTACCATAGTCCAGTAGTTATCTAAGAGCGTGCGTTAAGCACAATAGCCCCTCCCTGAAGTAATACCGATAAGGTGGTTCTGTGTCTGTGTCTGCAGCAGTCCCGTTGAGCGTAAAGTTCGTTGCGATGCCCTTACGCTCAACGGGACTGCTGCAGACACAGACACATACATGGAAAGATATAAAAGGTTCAATTTCCCGTTTTGTAAAGGCCTGCGAAACGTGCAAAAAGAACAAAGTAATAACACACAAAAAGGAGAGTATGGTAGTTACATCAACACCATCTTCACCTTTTGAGATAATCTCAATGAGACACTGTTGGACCATTACCAATCAGTGCCAATGGTAACAGGTATGCGAGAGGTATACAATGTGACCTAACAAAGTATATAATCTTAATCCCAATTAAACCTAAGGATGCAACAACTATAGCCAAAGCATTAGTTGAAAATTTTATACTTACTTATGGAACTTCTGTAGAATTAAGATCTGATCAAGGCACGGAATACAAAAATGAATTGCTAGATCAAATATGTAAACTATTAGGAACTAGGTGGACCCGTCGTGGCTAACCACGATACCGAAACCTTTAAAAATGTAATATGGTTTATTGGGGCGAACCAACCAACGGTTGAAAGCCCCATCAAACAGTAAAAAAAATAATATGGTTTAAAATTAAAAAGCACGTGTTAAAAATTATTAATGAAACAGCTTTAGAATTGGCAACCTTATCATTGAGTCGTTCTGAATTATAGTGGTCATTGATCATTTTTATCAAAATTGAGATTTTTACATAAATCGTATCTTTTTGCAAAGATGTACTCTGCAAACAATAAAAAATTACAAAAAAATAGGTTTCTAACCTGCTTTTTTCATGTTGAATTTTTGGTTTGGAACAGAATGATCAAAAATCTACCAATTGTGAGAACCGTGCTGCGAGGGAAAACATTTCGAAAAAGTACTCAATTTTAGAACCAAGACAAAATTTAGATTCGGTTTCGCCAAAACTATGATTGCAGAAAATATTAATTGCATTATACCAGGCAGACGCTTGCTGTATAATCCGCTACCACTTGCTGGACCACAACTACAAAAACACCATTCGTTTCAATAAACTGAACAAACTCTTGGATTAGTTATTTGCTTGAGATCGAGTCAACGCAACATAAAGTCTTGGATATTGGAAATTTCAACGGCTTTTTTGCGACCCAGTCCATTAAAAAAATTGAAATATTTTTAAAATGCTTTGCAGTAGATATCTAAAGCTACTTCTAATGAATTCTTAAATTTAGAACTTAAATTTGCAGACTTCCAATATTTATGTTACTTTAGATTGCGATATTTCAGGTCGCGTTGTTATATCAGCTTTGAACTAAATCATGAAACAACACGTTTTACATAAACCATGAATTCTTGTTTTTTCACAACCAAAGTTTGAATGTGTCCTTGATAACTACAGCTGTGCACTTTATGCCTGCTATGTTCGACGTACACAAGCCAAGCTCAAGAGTAACCCAAAACGTTTCTGGGCGTTCGTTAACGAAAAGCGCAATGAAAGCGGTCTTCCATCCAGTATGTTTCTTGGTGAAGAGTGTGCAGATTCTGTTGACGGAATATGCAACCTGTTTGCAAAGCATTTTTCGAGTGTGTTCGACGAGGAATCTACCACCAATCAACAAGTGAGGAACGCATTGCGAAATGTGCCTACTGATATGCTGGACTTCCGTGTGGGTCAGTTTACTGCTACGGATATTGAAGCTGCTATCAAAGGAATTAAATCATCGGCTGCTGCGGGGCCCGATGGAATTCCTACGCTTGTTTTGAGGAGGTGTGCGAGAGCTCTGTGCGAACCATTACGTTTCATTTGCAACAGCTCATTGAGTCAAGCTACGTTTCCGGATCGCTGGAAGAACTCGATTATGTTCCCAGTATTCAAAAAGGGAGAAAAGAGAAATATCTCAAATTATCGTGGCTTCACGTCGCTAAGCGATGGATCCAAATTGCTGGAAACACTCGTTAGTGGGCAACTGATGCAAGCAGTCAAATCCTACATTTCGACCGATCAGCACGGTTTCTTTCCTGGGAGATCTACTTCTACTAACCTACTACAGTTCACGTCACACTGCATAATAAGAATGAGCGAAGGCGTCCAAGTAGACACTGTGTATACGGACCTGAAATCAGCATTTGACAGAGTCAACCATAAAATTCTAATCGCAAAAATCGATCGCCTAGCGCACCAATCAACTTTGTAAAATGGATAGCATCGTATCTCGCCAACCGTCGTTTGTGTGTGAAACTTGAATCTCACGAATCAAATGCTTTTGGCAACCTTTCTGGAGTGCCACAAGGGAGTAATCTCGCACCGCTGCTTTTCTCCATATTCATCAATGATGTCTGCTTCATATCACCCGACGGGTGCAGACTGCTGTGTGGCTGACTGATGTGTGGCTCCCGCCCACATTAAGATGGCAGCCCCATCAGCGGGATAAGGACCTTAGGTTAACAGCCTACTGTACCAGAACATACAAAAAGTTACCGAAAATGAAAGAAGATATCTCTCCGGATTATTGGCAACGACCTTTAGCATGAAAACACGGACACGAATCGGAACATGGAATATACTGACCTTTGCCCAGCAGGGCAAGCTGGCTCAACTTGCAAGGGAAGCTAGCCGCCCGAAGCTTGAAATCTTGGGGCTGAGCGAGGTCCGCTGGCCGGGTACTGGCGAACACAGGACATCATCCGGACAAGTCTTGCTCTACTCTGGCATACGAGGTAAAAATGCTACTCGAGAAAGAGGAGTTGGATTCCTACTGAGCCCAGCGATACATGCGGCCCTGATGAAGTGGGAACCAATAAATGAGCGAATAATCGTTGCCAGATTCAGAACACGGGTTAGGAACCTTACGGCAATCCAGTGCTATGCGCCAACAGATGCTGCCGACCTGCAGGAGAAAGAGAGCTTTTACAGCCAGCTGAACAGCGTGGTTGAGAAAATCCCGAAGGGGAACATCCAAATCCACATGGGCGACTTCAACGCGAAGATTGACTCAAACAACGCGGACCTTGAACGTGTCATGGGACGCCATGGCCTAGGAGAGATGAGCGAAAACGGGGAGCTGTTTACAGAATTCTGTGGTAATAACGACATGGTCATTGGTGGATCGCTCTTCCCCCATAGACCAGTACATAAAGCCACGTGGGTTTCCCGCGTCGGCCGAACAGAAAACCAAATCGACCACATCTGCATCAGCCGGAAATGGAGAAGGAGCCTTCTTGATGTACGCAACAAACGCAGCGCTGACATTGCATCCGACCATCATCTTGTTATCGCTGAGATACGTCTGCGCGTCGCACGTGTCCAACGACGGGAGGAGAAAGTTGGGTGCCGCTACGACGTCCGCCGATTGGAGAATCCTGAGGTGAAAAGGGCCTTTGTTGAACAACTTGAATCTCGAGCCTCGGAGTTGCCACCTGGTGGAACCGTCGAAGAGCAATGGACCAGCATCAAGAACGCCTTCATCACGACCAGTGATGAAACCCTCGGCAAAGCGCGCAGTGGGCGGAGGGAGTGGATTTCGGATGAAACTTGGAGGAAGATCGACGAGCGGAGAGAGGCGAAAGCCGGCATTGAGCGGGCGCGGACCAGATCGGCTAAGACAGCTGCCCGTCAACGATACGCCGAACTGGAGAGGGCTGTTAAACGTGCTTGTAGGCGGGACAAGAGAGCCTGGACTAACTCCCTAGCCGAACAAGGAGAAACCGCCGCCGCCAATGGTGATATCCGTTTGTTGTACGATATTTCTCGCCGCCTTAGTGGTGCCAGGATGAATACAAAGATGCCGCTAAAGGACAGAGCTGGTCAGCTATTGACTGACCGTACAGAACAGCTTAAGCGATGGACTGAACATTTTGAACAACTCTTCCGAGTTTCAAATGTCAGAGACCAACAAAACCAGCAGCGTACGACGCCTACAGTTCGTCGAATAAATCGCGTGAACTCGGAGGCGCCATCGCTGGATGAAATTGTAGCAGCCATCAAGAGTATGAAATCCAATAGAGCGCCAGGGATAGATCGTATTTCAGCCGAAATGCTCAAAGCTGACCCATCTTTGTCAGCCCAGATGATGCATCAGCTTTTCAGCAATATTTAGGAAACCGCAACTTTTCCGGTGGACTGGATGCAGGGCATATTGGTCAAAGTCCCTAAGAAAGGAGACTTAACGGAATGCGGTAACTGGCGTGGCATCACGTTGCTCTGTATTACTCTCAAAGTACTCTGTAAGATAATCCTCAACCGGATCCAGGAGAAGATCGACGCTACTCTCCGGCGGCAGCAAGCTGGATTCCATGCTGGCCGATCATGTGTAGACCATATCACAACGCTCCGCATTATATTGGAGCAGATCAACGAATTCCAGGACTCTCTTCTGCTGGTGTTCGTTGACTTCGAAAAGGCGTTCGACCGACTCAACCACGAAAACATCTGGGGCGCACTTAGGCGTAGAGGAGTTCCAGATAAGCTAGTCCATCTCATCGAGGCTCAGTACGAGGCGTTCTCGTGCAAGGTTTTGCACGACGGCGTCTTGTCCGACCCCATAAGGGTTACTGCTGGCGTGAGACAGGGCTGCATTTTATCACCGCTTCTGTTTCTCATCGTTATGGATGAGATATTAGTTGGAGCAATTGACAATAGACCAAATCGAGGATTGCCTTGGAATCCTCTAACGATGGAGCAGCTAAATGACCTCGACCTAGCCGACGACATTGTCTTGCTCGCACAACGCCAAAACGACATGCAGAGCATGTGCGCGGTGCCTGCGATACATTATTCGTGCCTGGTGGCCTGATAATTGGATATCCAATGAGGAACTCCATCGTCGGTGTCATCAACGGCCGATAGCCACAGAAATTCGTGAACGTAGGTGGAAGTTGATCGGACACACCTTGAGGAAAGGAGCGAACGAGGTTTGCAGAGCAGCACTCGACTGGAATCCACAAGGACAGCGTAGAATAGGCAGACCCAGAGGCTCATGGCGACGGAGCTTAGCAAACGACATCCGGGCTGTAGACGAGAACCTGTCCTGGCGACAGGTAAAGGCCATGGCGGGTAACCGTCAGCAGTGGAGATCTCTGATTTCATCCCTTTGTTCTGCCGGACCGGCGGACATGGACACATGAGTAAGTGCAGACTGCTCTACACAGATGACTTAAAAATTTTCTAGCGGGTGACGTCCATTGAGGATTGTAAGCAGCTACAATGGATGATCGACTTGTTTTCAGATTGGTATTCTGCAAATCGCATGGTAATTAGCGTGAAAAAATGTGCCGTGATTTCCTGCATTCGTAAAATGCATCCTATATACTGGCAGTACAAGATTAAGGGTGATGCCATTGAAAGAGTTTCAGCATTCAAGCACCTTGGTATTTTGCTAGATACACAATTGTCGTTTAGGGAGCATTACTGTTACATCATATCGAAAGCGAATCGTAATCTTGGATTCATCTTCCGGATTTCTAAGGAATTCAACGATCCGTACTGTTGAAATCGTTGTTACCTTCACAACGTGTGTTGGAGTCCAGAAATTTTCTTATTTATTTATTCAACGATATACTGTTGAAATCATTGTTACCTTCACAACGTGTGTTGGAGTCCAGAAAATTTTTTATTTAACAGCTTTCTTGGATCTAGCGTTACAGTCAGACACAAGGAAACTATTTATATATATATATATATATATATATATATATATATATATATATATATATATATATATATATATATATATATATATATATATATATAAATATATATATATATATATATATATAGCGTGTTAGCAATTAAGCTAAAAATGTGAGTTAGGCCACTAAATGTTGTGCAAGATTGATTAATTAGTTACTAAAACTATCGATTTTTTTTAATAGCTAGTTATACACTAAAACAGGCTTACAATAAACATAGAAATTGAATACCATAAAAACCAAACGTCAGGTGAGCTAAATATCTAAAATTAACTAAACCTAATGACTAGAAGATAGTACGGCAAATGGGTAAAATTAGCTTAAACCGTTGAACAGGAAAAAATCCCACCGTTGAACGTGGGTGCAAATCCAGGATCACACGTAAGCAGAAAGGGCGTGTAAGAACGGTTCACCCTTTTGTTTCCGCCCATGCATGCGGAGTTCAGCGCCTCGCTAGCAATTTTCGGGAAATCTTCAACATCACCACCCGCTACTAGTCACTCAAGCTGGTTGACGCGAGCGTTCATCGGCGAGTGTGCCGATCGTTACGTTACCACGATACGGCGTTACAACTTCGAACCACGCTCTGTAAATTCATCGATTTTGCTAGTGGGATTGATTAGCCAAGCCGTTCGAGAAGGTTTGTGGATCGGCTGCTTCATTCCGGTGCTCACAGGTAGATTTAGCATTAAGATTCGAAATATTTAGAATGTAAGTGAAAATGTGTAACAGTTAAGCTACAGAGTGACGTCACTGC
Organism: Sabethes cyaneus; assembly: GCF_943734655.1. Lineage (NCBI taxonomy): Eukaryota > Metazoa > Arthropoda > Insecta > Diptera > Culicidae > Sabethes > Sabethes cyaneus. The sequence continues at coordinate 79,104,978 of NC_071353.1, forward strand.
TAGGCAGGAGAACACTTGAATATAATGCAACATTGAAAATGCTCGTTTGCTTCTAAAGTGGTGTTCTTATAGACTTCATCAATTGTAGAACCATCGTTTCAAAAAAATATTAATATATATGTATGACCGCATTTCAAGGTCAAGACTAAAAACTTGAGATTAGTCTATTACATAGGAACGGGGCCTTCCCTCGAAAACCCGCGCCGAGAAACGCGGCTAACACAAGCTGACAGACGAACAACGTCACGTGCAGTACCTTGCAAGTCGTAAGGGCCGGCATAGTGTCGTCGTCCTGAAAGTAAAGAGTAGTTAGATTAAAACTTCTCGCTCGGTGGTAATCTGCAATTGATGTAGGAAGCGGCACAATATGTGTCGATAACCCAACCTAACGCGTCGCTATCCTTGAGAAGTGGATTTTGCGGTCTCCTTTTGTCCAGCGCCTCTATGGTTCAAAGGTACAAGTACCAGCGAACCACATGCCCTGGCGGGTGTTGTGGGTTCGAATCCGGTTGTAATCTCAGATTACAGCTTGGTTCGACTCATGCACCTTCCAGTATTGGACAAAAGGTAGGAGTCAAAATGACTACTTGTCAAGCATAGCTACCAATACCCCCCCCCCCCTTCGTTTCCGCTCTTCCTCACCTTCACCAAAAAAAATTTTCATTTCTTTCCCTACCGTCCCTTCATCAATTGTAGAACCATCGTTTCAAAAAAACTACAAGGTATACAGCCCTAAGGGTTGTACGAAATGGTGACGTAGGACTGTGTCATATAATACTCATTATAAATGCCGTTGCTTTCGCCACCAATAGCCGTCGATGGTAAATACTGACCGTCCGTCAGTGCGATTGTGCGATGAATGAGCAGACGGCGAACCAAGAGTACCATTTTATAGTCACTGGCACTGCCGCTGCTGCTTGTAAGCTAGTGTAGGTGGTGGGGGAAACCAGATCAATTGCTGCTGCTGCTCGAATGATTATCCGACGCTGAATAAGCAAGCATTTTCCATGGAACGTTGGAACGTTAACCATTTAGAAAAGTGTAGAAAAATCTTTTCATTCTTCAATTACTATAGTTCTTATAAGAACTGTAAGACCACAACGGCCTACTGCTGAATTTGCTGCCCGTCAGTCGATCCGTTTCCATTTGCTGTTAGTTTGCGAAAATAACCGCCAAAATGCCATTGGGTGCCTCGAATTGTCATCGAAAATGACATTAGATGCCGCAAAGGTCCTTGGATTTGCCTCCAATAGCCGCCAAAATGCTATCGTTGTTACCTCCCGATTGCTATCGTTGTTGGCTCCGATCGCTGGTGTTTGCCGCCAAATGCCGTTGCTTTCGCCACCAATAGCCGTCGATGGTAAATACTGACCGTCCGTCAGTGCGATTGTGCGATGAATGAGCAGACGGCGAACCAAGAGTACCATTTTATAGTCACTGGCACTGCCGCTGCCGCTTGTAAGCTAGTGTAGGTGGTGGGGGAAACCAGATCAATTGCTGCTGCTGCTCGAATGATTATCCGACGCTGAATGAGCAAGCATTTTCCATGGAACGTTGGAACGTTAACCATTTAGAAAAGTGTAGAAAAATCTTTTCATTCTTCAATTACTATAGTTCTTATAAGAACTGTTTAAGACCACAACGGCCTACTGCTGAATTTGCTGCCCGTCAGTCGATCCGTTTCCATTTGCTGTTAGTTTGCGAAAATAACCGCCAAAATGCCATTGGGTGCCTCGAATTGTCATCGAAAATGACATTAGATGCCGCAAAGGTCCTTGGATTTGCCTCCAATAGCCGCCAAAATGCTATCGTTGTTACCTCCCGATTGCTATCGTTGTTGGCTCCGATCGCTGGTGTTTGCCGCCAAATGCCGTTGCTTTCGCCACCAATAGCCGTCGATGGTAAATACTGACCGTCCGTCAGTGCGATTGTACGATGAATGAGCAGACGGCGAACCAAGAGTACCATTTTATAGTCACTGGCACTGCCGCTGCTGCTTGTAAGCTAGTGTAGGTGGTGGGGGAAACCAGATCAATTGCTGCTGCTGCTCGAATGATTATCCGACGCTGAATGAGCAAGCTATCGAACAATTTCGCATGTCTGCGATGGGGATAATGCAAAATGTAATATTAAGTGCATCGTGTGGGATTCACGTTGGCCATTGCCCTCTGATTCCGCTTGTCTTTGGGACCGGTGTTGCCGTCAATAGCCATCGATGTTGCCGATTGGATTGGAAAAGGGGTGTGGCTTACAAAGTGGTCTCAAGGTTATCATTTGGATCCAAATCCTTTGGTGTATCTAATTGTCGTCCGTGCCTGTGAAGCTAGGCGATAACAAGGGAAATGTATGGAAAAATTCGACCTTGAATCTTTACACACATTTTCACTATTTAGCGTATAAAAAATTATTATTAGTATGTTAGTATAAAATTGCTGGACATTTTATCTATCCAACGACATATTAACTGTTATGTTTCGTACAGTAGTATACTGCCCATAAATGGAAGACAGTCACATCTGCAAAAACGTGCAACTGCGAAAAACGCTGTTGAAGCCACGACAATTTTTGTTTAATATTGAATCGATGTTGGAAACAAATCGTCCAAATCGTCATAAAATCACTTGAATGTACATAACAGAATACTTTTACAAGCAATTTGTTCACAAGTGACCTAAAATTTGTTCCAAAACTTAGAAAAACTGCCGAAGTTACTGATATGCGTTTATTTGTGCTTGAATAAGCAAGAATAAACGCATAACAGTCACAGGCACAGCAAGCCCTGATCCTTGCGTTGTCGGTGACTCGGCAGTATTTTCAAGACCACGTGTGGTTGTTGTTTTATTGTATTGTAATTTGTTATCTTGAGATCTCAGAAGCTGGTCGCTTTCTTGTGTGTCCGGAACACTCCCAGAACGTGTCCGAGTATGAGCAATGTGATCCTGGACACTATATGTGACAACAAATGAACTATTTCAAACTAGTTTTGCAATTTCGAGTACCGACTTAGAGATGTTACATGTTGTATTTTAGTTAAATTCAGAAACTGATCCCCGTAGAGGTATCTGGAACATTCACGGACATGTTTAGATGTGTCCAATGATGTCTTGAACACTTTATACGACTACCAATAGTCTATATTTGCATATGCGTGTATTTATATGTGTCACATGATGGGTTTGTTCATGGTGCATGGGTTCATGGTGCTTCTATGTTCAAGTCCCATATATTCCGGAACTTGTTCCTACTGTAACTTCGGAATCGTACATCCGATCCAAATTCTCCTCAATAGTGTTCTTCTAGGCCATAAAATCTTCCGTTTGGTTGCTGCAGGCGAATCGGTCCAGGCATTTCCCAAAAACAGATGCTTATTGATATATTTTTACTACTGTGACTGTTATGCGTTTATTTGTAATATGGGACTGACATAGTTTGATATTTTTTTCAACATCTTGGGAACAAACATAACTTTTTTGTTTGAAATATTGAAAGAACAGTTAATTTAAAGATGATTCCCAGGTTTATCTCAAAAGTGGTGAAAAGTCAGATGGGACTGTTATGCATTTATGGGCAGTATAGTAGCTATTAGCATTTGAAATATTTCATTCAAACGTTACACTTCTATTTCTCGTTTTTACAAAGTGCTACCCAGTCCCAGTATAGTAAACAAAGACGTAGTCCTACGTCAAAATATTAATATATATGTATGACCGCATTTCAAGGTCAAGCCTAAAAACTTGAGATTAGTCTATTACATAGGAACGGGGCCTTCCCTCGAAAAGCCGCGCCGAGAAACGCGGCTAACACAAGCTGACAGACGAACAACGTCACGTGCAGTACCTTGCAAGTCGTAAGGGCCGGCATAGTGTCGTCGTCCTGAAAGTAAACAGTAGTTAGATTAAAATTTCTCGCTCGGTGGTAATCTGCAATTGATGTAGGAAGCGGCACAATATGTGTCGATAACCCAACCTAACGCGTCGCTATCCTTGAGAAGTGGATTTTGCGGTCTCCTTTTGTCCAGCGCCTCTATGGTTCAAAGGTACAAGAACCAGCGAACCACATGCCCTGGCGGGTGTTGTGGGTTCGAATCCGGTTGTAATCTCAGATTACAGCTTGGTTCGACTCATGCACCTTCCAGTATTGGACAAAAGGTAGGAGTCAAAATGACTACTTGTCAAGCATAGCAACCAATACCCCCCCCCCCCCCTTCCTTTCCGCTCTTCCTCACCTTCACCAAAAACAAATTTTCATTTCTTTCCCTACCGTCCCTTCATCAATTGTAGAACCGGTGTTCTCTTGTTAGCCGAAGTTGGCTCATTCATTCCGAATATTTTGCTCAGCAATTTAGTTGGTTTACCGCACTGTTATTGGAACTCGTTCGTCTCTTATAATCCATTTATCAGTTCCGGCAAATGTCCTGATCCCATAACTATCGTTGGAAAAGCCAAATTGCATTCGAATATCTGAACATTAAACCCGCCCGAAGGAGAGTCTCTAGCCGAGCACTCAAAATTACATCAGCAGCCTCTCACCCTGTGGGAGTGGCGCTTAAGCTGCTGACGGTACGAAAGGAATTCGTTACATTTTGGCGCCCAACGTGGGGCCCGAAATAGTGATCAGTATTCTCAAGGAAACATTAATTGAAATGCTTTCATATAACTAAATTGATCGAAATTAGTTTTTTGAGTTAAAGAATTGGGGATATCTGTGACTATCGGTAATTTGAAAATAAGCTCAATTTAGTATTCAAACAATACATTCCGCGAGAGTTGATTTGTTACCAGACAGTGTGAGAAAGAATTTTGGGATAGTTAGAAATTGGATATCGTTATTATTGAAGAGAAACTTGGAAAAAAATCTAAATAGTTGTCTAAATAAATAGTTAGAATAAATAACAACCGGTAGAGAGATGCCGGGATTGTTGTCGCGTTTAGTTCATTACCATAAACGAATTAGAAGATATAGTACTGTAAGCCCAGAGGAAAATAATAACAAACAGGTTCTTCTGGACATCGCAAGTGGTCTTGCTAGTCGGCATTTTGGAATTAATTTAAATGAGGTTGGAATACACGTTCCGGTTATGAGTGTTCAATCAGTAGCTGCACAAAGCTCAATGACCTCATCAGATGGTTTACCTAACTGTGGACCATCCGTGCCAAGTCAGATTTCTCACTCAGAGACTTCGGCAGCAAATGTATCACCTTCAACATCCTCAAAACTAAGAAATCAGTTACCGTCAACTACAAATGCTACTACGGAGCATATGGATGGAGCCACCATTCAAAGTTCATTGTCCAGAGTAAATGGGATAAATGACTTCACTCAAACAATTAGACGTAATCCGGAAATGGATCAGTTAGCCCAAGATTTCTTTCAGGGACTGGTTAATCGCGAACAGAGACCGGTTGGGAATCCGATAGCCACAAGTGAAGCGAGTTGGACCCAAACGCTTCCTTTACAGCTCCCAGGAGGTGGACCCACGTTCACCCAGAATACAATGTCAGCAAATTTAGTGCAGAATTCACAGCCAAATAATGAGTTGGCACAACGTGAACAAAATCCACCGAGCGAAACACGCTTACCGATTGACCGATCAGCTACGGAATACGTACATATGTCTGAAATTGAAAATTATATTAAAAGGTATCTCGCAAATATGTTACGTCAGGGTTCATTTGTGAATCGCATACTGAATGATAGAGGAGGTGACAGCTTAGCTGATCAAATGGCGAACGTTCATTTACGGAACAGCAACGCAGCGAGCGAAACTAATGCTAGAGAAAACGGTGCGGTAAGAATAACTCCTGTTGTTCCTCTTTCGCTAAATACTGGAAACAATCTTGATAATGCAGAGGAGAGAGTCACAGCTCCGTCGACAAGTTTTCACACCTTGGTGTCACTATTCCCGCCAGCAAGGCCTTCAGTTACGCTTAACCATAGCGGAACCTTTGCTACACGAGAAGTTCCAGTAAACCAAAGTGAGAATCCTCGTGAAATACCTGGAACTGCGACGCTTCAAAACGGATCAGCTTCGAGAAGAGAGCCAGTAGGTGTGCCCTGGTTTCCCCAGCCTCGTTATGTGCCACCAAATGCGTTTGACTTTCAGTATGGAGCAGGTAATCAATATTCCACTCCAGGTCGTCGTTTACCTCACCAACAATGCAACATAATCGAGAAATGGCCAAAATTTAATGGAGATGCCAACTTGGTACCGGTAGTGGATTTTCTGAGGCAAATAGATTTACTCTGTCGCTCCTACGGAATCAGTAAGGAAGATCTCCGAATGCATGCTCATCTCTCAGTACACTAGCGCGACCGCTCTAGGGTTCAGAACCAACTTTTACCTTTGTTGGAAAAAGTGTGGGGCTTAATGGGTTACGCTTGCTAGATCGTCGGAAATTAAGTTCATGCAATTTCAGTATCAGTTAATCTTTATCAGGACGCTTTAGACGTTGTCGACTGTTAGTTTCGTAATTTTTATCGTACTTTTTTGGCCTTTTCAGTCTTTTACGGAAATTAGAACTGGCTTTTTCAATTCACTCCGACGTTTCGACTATTTATTTTAGTCTTTTTCAAGGATAGCTATAATATTTTGTCATGTTTGTTTTAGTTATAAATGTCTTTTGTTTCGATTGTACCTACAGTTGTCTCAGTTCGTCGTTAAAAATCTTTAATTTTAAGAATGTAAATGTCTTCTTTAGTTTTTCTGTGCATATCTGTCGTCTGCAAAAGATTAATATTTATAGTCTGTCTCAGTTTAGTACAGTTTGTTGGTGAAAAAACCTTTCCAAAAACTTCGCTACTATCATAGTTGAACCTACTTTTCAAACTTCGCACACTAACTGTTTTCACCGTTGCTATCTAATTGGGAAGGGGTGGTAGGGAAATTGTGCTTCTGAGTGGGTTTTATGGAGGCTAGTATCCCTGCGTATGTATGGTTTAATCCATCTACGTCGCTCCGTCTGTTGATTGTATTGGGTGTATTGTAGATATGGCACATTTCTAATATTGGGAGAGCTTTTTTCTTGTAACTGCGATCGACTATTTTGGTGTTGGGTAGATCAAATCTGTGGTTGTTATCTATGCAGTGTTCTACGAGAGCGGTTTTTTCTCTGAGAGCTCTTATCTGGTTATCAGCTGTTGTGAGTCCGTTTTTTATAAACTTGTCCAGCTGATTGATAGTGGTTTGGTGGCCAGAGAGTCTTGTTTTGAGATGGTTGGTTGTCATCCCAATGTATATTGACTCACATTCTCTACATTTGGTACTGTAAATGACGTTGTGTTGCATTAGTGTTGGGAGAGTGTCTTTAATTGGTGGGAGGAGAGCACTTAGATTATTGGTGTTTGAGTATGCAATTTTGATATCACCAAGTTCTCTTTTGAGAATTTTGGCAATTCGAGGTGATAAGTCTGCTATGTGTGGGATTGATCTGTAAAGTTGTGTGGGTTGCTTTACTAGAAATGGTTGCTGGTTAGATGGTATTTGGCTTTCTCGATCTTCTGGTGATGATGCTGTCTGGGTAGGCGATGGTCTATGGATAGCTGGCTGTTGGTTGGACGTCGTTGTATTGCTGGATTTACATGGTGTGTTCGGTGGTGGTGGCGGTGGTGGCGGTGGCGGCGGTGGTGGCGGTGGTGGGCTTGGTGGTGGGCTTGGTGGTGGTGGTTTCTCGGAGCTCCGGTTGCTTTGGTTGACGTAGCGGTTCCAACATCGGTTGATCAGCTTGATTGGGTAGTCATTGCGTTTCAGGTGTGATTGTATGATTGAGTATTTTTCAGCGTTGGTATAGTTTGTAGAGAGTCTGTCGACACGGGTGATGAAATTAATAGCGGTGTTCATTTTTTGACTGAGTGGGTGGAACGAGTGGTAGTTGATCAGTCTTCCGGAGGATATGCTTTTGGTGTACCATTGGGTCTGTATGGTTTGGTCGTTTTTCCGTATGAGGATCATACGGACTGTTAAAATTTATCATTGAGGAGTAAAATCATCATTTTCGAGTCATAAAATCACGAAAAACACCATTTACCTAAATTAATTTCAAAAAATTGAATAAATTTAGATATCATTCCTGCACCTACTTGATTCCTTGGAATTCACTCTAGCGATACACGCTGCGTAATTTGCGTGGCCATTAACAAGAAAAATGATAGATTCATGTACCGTGAACGTACCATATTCTGCGCAGTTAAGACATTTTTATGATTCTTCCGCTATTATAAGTATTCCAGACTTAAATTAATAACGTTGATAGCAGCAACGTGTAGTGCTACGTTCTATAGTATCTGGTAAAAAAACAAGGGAATTAAAAGTCGACCAACAATTGAGTATATTTTTCGTTTTATAAACTTATCCACGGTGCCTAATTCTGCGCACTTTCTTGCCCATGTTCCTAATTCTGCGCATGTTTGTTCCTAATTCTGCGCACCTAAAAAGTAACAATAAACACTCATACCATGTTGTTAATGTCTTTATACGCTAAAAGCACGTCAAAAATCCGGCATTAGCCATTACCATAAATATATCCATGATTTGGCGTTCTTGTGCTGTCCAGGTGGCACAGGAATATTGTTATCATTTTGAATGCCTTAGTTTAAATATTTTATTGTCGATAACGTGAAGGGCGAGTTGATCGGGTTTTATGCATACTGAATATTACACTTTAGACAAATATTAAAAATTGTGTTTTCATGTAGAAACCACTTCGCCACTGCCTGACAGCTCCATGAAGTTGGACATTCAAACAAAAATCAGAAAACATGGTTCCATGAAGTGGCGCTCGTAGGTTCGGACCCCAAGTCGTAACACAGGATTCCAAGTAATGCAAGTTAAAGGTTCTACTTGAATTTTCATGCCTCTATACCTCAGCCATTTGGGTGAGGTTGCGTATTCTTTCGCGATTTCTTCGAAGGATACATTACTGCGCAGAATTTGGAACATAAATAAAAAAATCTGTGCCGAAATCTGCACACTACTGCGTCACATTTTTCCAACGAAAGCAAGGCATGCAATCACTCTTTTTGTCTAAAATATGACTAACACTGATTATTCTTTCTAACTATACTGGGTAATTTGATCATTGCAAGGTATTTCGATCATAAATTTGTTAATTTTCTAGAAAGACAGTTTTAGCGTTGGTGCCAACGACGTTGTTTTCTGACATATAAAATACTTTCAGTTTCACTTTAATTTATTTCGCTGTTAAATATTATGGACATTTTGTGAATAATGACGTAATATTCAACAGGTATTTATAAAAAAATAACACAATGGTCATAGTTATGCACAATGTTGAAAAATATATAGATAAAGAAAAATGCGCAGAATTAGGAGCTGCACAGAATTAGGAGCGGTCACGGTAATCGTCATTTTCCATGATGCTTTTAAGAATTAGCTGTGCATCCAAATCTATCCCGCTATTCTTGAGCAAAATGAGTGAAAATAAGTAGGGTATCAAACATAAACAGACACGGAAATCGTAAAACTGAGTCGAAGTGTGAACTCAACCTGTTTACATGTTCGGTTTTACCTTTGTTATACTATAACAAAGGTTTTTACAGTGATTTTACCATACTCTGATGAGAATCCTTCGATTTTCTAAATATTCTGCCATAATTTCTCACCATCCCTAGTTACGTAATATTACACTTACCTTATACAATGGGTCGTCAGTTAGCCGTATCATCTGCATTCGTGTACGTGGTAGACCTGTCTTGAACTTATATTGGAAATTCCTACGAATATCCTCAATCCAAGTTTCGTGATCGACATTGTTTCTTATTTTCAACTTCTCTGTAAGATATGCATCCTTACCCTAAAATATGCAAAAATTAGTATTTTTTTGAAAACCACATAACACAAATAACAAACCTTAAAATATAGGTTCGCTTGCTGCTTTCTTACGTATTTTGCATCAATAAATTTGTTTTTTCCGAATTTATTGGTTTGAATTATACTATAGAAAAATCTATTTATAACCAAAACTAATTGTAAACACCATACAATACAAACGTGATCAGCCGATAACCAAACATTAGGAATATTATAGGTCTGCCATTAAAAATAGTACATCAGTCAACAACTTGAACACCAAACCAATCTATATTTACCATAGCATGCAGATCGCTAAAAGTCGAATAAGTAAGAGCGTCATGAACCATTGTATCCCGTACACCTCCTCCTATAGTTACAAGCAGGATGTGATCCAGTGATTTTATGGGTTTATCAGTTTCATCACATTGAAATTGATCGAAACGTGTAGATATCTTTAAGGTAGTTGTACAAAAGCTCCGATTCGAACTCCAGTGCTCATTTATCGTGGTATAGAATTGGTGGTAATAGTGATCCATTGCCAATACAGGTAAATCAAGTGGCGATGAAATAGCAAGTATGGTATTTATTAGTGGTGCAATTCCAGGGTAAACTGCTACAGCTTGAGCGATTTTGCCTCCCTAAAATAAATACATCATCATTTTTCAATTATTAACAACAATACCGTATGTTCAATGCTTGAAAAAATCAGAGGGGTTGAATTGTCAATATTTTAAGGACTAAACATCCATGGATGGTGACAATTTTGAAGTAGCCTGCATATCGAAAATAACAACTAATAATATTAATATTTTTTGAAACGATAGTTCTACAATGCCTGACCGCATTTTAAGGTCAAAGACTAAAAACACGAGTTTGGTCAACTAATAATAGTTAAATTATAGCTTAAAGGTTGTGTTTAACTGCTCTCTGCTTAGTTTCATTTGTTTTAAAATCAATCAACCAGTAAGTAAGTACCAGTACCAAAGGTACCAGAACCAATGAGTTTGTTTTTTTTTGTTTTGTTTAGATTATAGTTACTTTAACCAATTTTGGGTCATTCGTGACTTCTGCGGGGTTGGGATTTGAACCCGGGTCCTCGGCGTGAGAGGCGTGAGTGCTAACCACTACGCCGGGACTGACCCCACAGCCAATGAACCAATGAGTGCGAAATGGGCAATGTATGCAGTTTGACGGCCACATCACCCCTCTGGAAAAAACTGCTTGAGAATATCAAGCTTTGCACCATGAAAAATGCAGGTATAAAATGGCTGCTACGACGAGTGGAAAATGTTCTTTGCGCATCACTTTCGAATATAGGGTTCATGTGGGTATTTCCGGCCCATTAAGCCCATTAACAATATTCAGGAATTACGTCGAAACTATAGAGTAAGGAGGGGTAAAAGTGCGATGTGGGTAAAAGTGAGATTCAATGATTTATCGGTGCAGATTCCGAGTAAATTAACTATATTGGCATGGATGGGTGACTACTTTGACAGCTTGAGTCTAACGTAAACTTTGGTTGCTTACGTAGCATAGTTGCTGAGTTATGTGCAAATGTTATTTTAGGGCGGTTTTGATGTCATTTTTCGTTATACGGCAAATACGATATCAACAGGAGGATATTACTTGTTGAAAATTTGTAGCAGCGTTTTAAATCGCTCACATATCTGTTTTGAAAATACGGTGAAAAGAATTTACAAAATATATTTCGCTTTTCCGTAATTTAATCTAACCCCGTCAACCGCCTAGCGGGGTAAAAGTGCGATTCATGGACGGGGCAAAAGTTTGATTCATGGACGAGGCTAAAATGTATAGCTAATTATATACAGCTTTAGGCGCCATATTACAGATACTAGAAATGAAAGATCTGCAGAAAACTGTGTGCTCTACAGATGTTGGCCGAAGGAAAACTATGTTTTTCCTCTGATGAAACAAAAAACAAACATTTGGAAAAGTTTCGATCTAACGGAGGCTGCAATACACCAGCGCAAAATAGGAAAGGTGCAAATTGCGAATATTCCTTACCAAAACATAACGCAGATTAAAGATAATATGGTTTTGTTAGCTACTGTTGTGCTAATTTCATGGATTTCAGCTTCACGCTTTTGCCCCGCGGTATTCGCACTTTTGCCCCGCAAGTGGGGTAAAAGTGCGAATCGGCACTTGATCAGAAGAAAGAAGAATTTATTTTGCAAAACACTATTACCGCAGATGATTTATAGTTGAATGTGAAAACATTGAGTTACTGCATCACTATAAAATATATTATGTTGTTGTCCTTCTTTATATCTCACGAAAATTGATGACAACTTCAAACATCGCACTTATGCCCCACCCTACGCTATCTATTCAAGACATGATTTTTATACTAATTGATAGAATAACATTTACTGAATATCGGAATGCACTTGGGTCTTAATGAAACGCTACTGAATTTGAGTTATGGTCGCGAGAAATGATAAAGTTGCTGCGGCTATTTTAGGCCCATTTGCTATAGTAATGTCTGTGTTGTTTAAATATCCGGCAGGATGGAAAAGCCTGCATGGTAGAAACCATCGATTATTAAAGGCATACTGTTTACAAGTTAAAAATCCGAATTAATCCACCTACTGGCGTGACCTTCTACCAGATCATTCTGTTAGATCTTAGTATATGAATATGTATCTATAATTCAGTTAGCCATATTTTTAAACATCAATTTACTGCGAGCAACTATTGTATTTTCCTTACTAGACTCCAGAATGAATACATATATAAATCAATAAGGCCATTACAAATATTTTAAAAAGTTTTTGTCCATCTGGTGTTGGGCCATTGAAGTGGGGGGTGGCGAAAAAAACAAAGAAAATTTTTTAATCGAGCAAAAAATGTATTTTAGTCATTTTTACTCAACTCGTACACCCATTTTTCGAGTTTGTCATGCTATAGAGCCCACTTACAATTTAACCCGTATCCTACAAATATTTTTTTTGCCCCCCGAGTCAATTTCCAAGGGAACGGGGGTGTCAAAAGCTTTAAAAATAATTTGCAATGGTCTAATTCAAAAACCAAAGTGCCACAAACATTTCCGATTGCGGGTAACAGTAAGAGAAAAAATTACGACTGAAATGTTTCAGAGCACTTCCTGCATAAAACGCTGAAAAAAGAACCAGTTTGGTTTCGATTATTTTTAATTGAAATGAAATTTTGCTGATTACCACGTAAGGATTCATTTTCTATGAAACCTAATTTTTTTCGTCAAGCGTAACTATTCAAAAAGGCGTATTTAGATATGAGGACAATATTTAAAATATAGCCTAAATTATGCTCTAAAATCTGGTGAAGTGTTATCGATACGGACACTCCTTCGAATTTAAAAAACTACAAGGTATACAGCCCTAAGGGTTGTACGAAAGGGTGACGTAGGACTATATAAGATCATTAGATTGAAGACTAATGTAAATGCAGTTTGGCATATGTATGTTTATAAGAATCTGTGAGTGCCATTGTTTAAGTGAATGTTTAAAAGAGAAGAGCGAAATATTCAGATTCAATTCTTCATTGAATGCAATGGTGGCTTTGAAAATACGTGGACGAGGGTTCATAAGTACAACGCCTGCAACCATTGAGACATAGATTTCTTTTAAAAATCACTCGTGTGCATCATCAATGTTGAAATAGTAATGAATGACCAGCCCAGATTATTGTATTAAATATGATTATGCGTAGCTTGACATGTTTCAATAATCTTACTTTAACTCGCTGGTGGCCTTTAAAAGGGCCATTGGTTACAAATAACATTAAAGCCAAAGCACGTTCATCGCAAATCTAACGTGCCATTCGAATGTCCTTCTCTTTTGACATGAATGGCAAAAGGCACGTAAGTTAGCGGCGTCGATTCACTGCCTTTGCTCCGAGAAAGTTTTACCAGTTTACCTTCACAGTAGAGATGGTCGGGTAGCGGAAAATTTGCCCGAAACCCGCACCCGTACCCGTACCCGCCGGGTTCGGGTATTGAAAAAAAAATAATTTGCGGGTTCGGGTCGGGTACGGGTTCTTAATTTTTGTTTTTGAAACCGGGTACGGGTCGGGTCGGGAATCTCTATTGACCACATTTAACACTAAAGATGGTCGGGTACCCGGGCCCGTCCCGTACCCGACGGGTTGCGGTCGGGTTCGGGTATCAAAAATAATAAACTTGCGGGTTCGGGTCGGGTACGGGTTTTTAATTTTTTTCTTAATCAGGTACGGGTCGAGTTCGGGTATCCAAATTTTCATACCCGACCATCTCTACTTCACAGCTTACCGCTTGTTACATAGCAGAAAATATGGCACATACGCAAAAATTTCTGTTTTATTTGTATGAGAATCCTTATCCTCCTACCACAGGGGTGAGGGGTCTCAAACCATCATAAAATGAATTCACGCCTCCAAAAACCCCAACATGTTAAATTTGGTTTCATTTGCTTGATTAGTACTCGAGTTATGAGGAAATTTGTATTTTTGTTGGTTGGAAGCTCCCCCACCCCCTCTTAGAAAGGGAAGGGGTCTCAGTACACCATAGACAAAATTCTTACCTCCAAAAACCCCCACATGCCGAATTTGTTTCTTTTTGCTTAGTTCTCGAGTTATGAGGAAAGTTGTATTTCATTTGTGTGGGAGCCCCCTCCCACTCTTAGAAGGGGAAGGGGTCTTAGTACACTATAGAAAAAAATCCTGTCTTCTGTAACCCCCACATGTTTGACCTCTGCGGATTTTGTCACTTTTTCTGGCGTTTTTCGCAAACAGAGACATCATATTGATCTAGGTGATTAGAATCATCGTAAATAGTGACTAGGCATGGGAATTGAAAGTATCGTAATATATCGGATGAATCCAATATATTGCAATCTTATAGCGCGGCGTCAGGAACAACTCAAGGAGCGGAAAGTTATACGATGGAAGATATTAAACTGATGGACGTAGAAGAACAAAATCTAGACGAAGATGTACTTTCGTGCTCTTCCTCTATTTTGAATACGCCTCGAAAAGAGACGCGTACGGATGATAACGATGCTAGTGACTCGGATAATGATGATATAAACGTAACTTTGCTTTCAATACCACCAACAGAAATAAAAACTGTTGTGCCCAGGCAGGACCATACAGGTACTATACTGAGGACAGAACAAATGAAACCTCTAAGTGGGGCGGGGAAAAAGCGGTATAGACGTCTAATTGATAGCGGGGTCAGTCAGGATGACGCACACCGATTAGCCGCCTTACCTACGGTCTCTCCTATTTCGGATCCGGGAAAACGTTTTCGAAATAGCGAATCCAATAGTAGTGGCGAAAACCCGCGTCCAAGAAAGCAAAAAGCCCTATGGCCGCAAAAATGACTTCGAATAGAAGGTCTATTCAGCATCGATTAGATCTGATAAGAGGGGAGCCATCTGGACAATCAATGAGTTCAGATACAAGGGCAAAACCATTATACTGTACTCAGTATGTACTCAGTAGCGTAAAGGTAGGCATTATTCCAAAGGACTACCCGAACTCGGAATTAACAATGCAACAGTTGATTGCAACGCAGAAAGCTGTTCTTTGTAAAGTGCTGCATCAGCGTAAAGAACGAATTAAACCCAAATTCGGAAATTGTTTGTTTAGGCCAGGCTATCTAATACTGATCTGCAAAAATCAGGAAACGGCAGACTGGCTAAAAAACATTATCCCGAATATCATTCCTTCAATAGGGGTTGACATTATTGCTGTCGACGAACACCGGATCCCACAACCGGAAACACTCATTGGATTCTTTCCAATGAGTGCAGAAGACAGCAATGAGGACATTCTTGCTCTCTTAGATGCACAAAATGACGGGTTAGTGGTAGACAGCTGGAAGATTTTCTCTAGGAAAATAATCAACAAACGGCATGTTGAACTAACATTTAGTGTAGATGGGACATCCATGAGGTCTTTAAAAGAGTGCGACTTCGTACTGGACTTTAAATTTGGGAGTGCTCCTATTAGGAAGAAAAATCCCAGGAAAACTAAAGTTGAAACAATGGATGTTGATCACAACATGGAGGCTAGTACTGGCGAAAAGATCCGCGAAACTGGAGACGACAAAATGGTCAGGGTCAATACTGACCATAATGTCCCAGGACCGAGCGGCGTCCGAAATACGGTAAGGACTCCAAAAAAGACTATTGAGGCCAACAGTACAAAAAGGACCCGTGATGGAACTGGAGACAATGAAGTGGATGGCAAAACCACTAATAAAACTAATAAAATAAACAAACATACGATCATCAAATTCCAAAGTCACAGCATTAAGTTCATTCAAATAAATCTCCACCACGCAAAGGGTGCTAGCGCTGTACTTTGCAGGAGATTCGTCCAAAGCAAACTGGATATAGCATTTATCCAGGAGCCATGGACAAATAAAGCAAAAATATTAGGAATAGACACTATATCGAGTAAGTTGATATATGACGAAACGCAGCAGTCTCCAAGATCTGCTATTCTTTTCAATGGGAAAATCAAAATGTTGCCCATTACAGAATTTATTAAGCGTGATATAGTAGCGGCAATACTGGAAATTCCAACAACACGTGGAAAAGCAGAGATCTACGTGGCATCAGCGTATTTTCCTGGGGACGTCTAAGATGTACCACCGCCGGAAGTCTCTGCGTTTGTGACATTCTGCAAATCTAAAAACAAAGCGTTCATCATAGGATGCGATGCGAATGCGCATCATACAATATAGAATAGTAACGACATCAACAAAAGAGGTGAGTGCCTGCTAGAATACTTAAATAGTAACAATATAAATATCTGTAATAACGGTACTGATTACACTTTCATGAACTCTATCCGAGAAGAAGTTCTAGATTTAACACTATCTAGTAACACACTCTCGGAAAAACTACATAATTGGCATGTTTCTACAGAAATATCGCTATCTGATCATAAACACATTCTCTTTGAATATAAAGTGAATGAAATTATCAAAGAAACTTTCAGAGATCCCAGGAAAACAAACTGGGAGCTTTATTATTCCAAACTAATAGAGGGGGGTAGTTTCCCTGATAAAAGTATTAATACACACAGGGAGCTTGAAAATACGTCTGTTGAAGTAACTAACAGAATAATCAGAGCGTACAACGGCAGTTGTCCAATCAAGGTACGATCGACAAACAGAGACGTTCCATGGTGGAATACAAGATTAGAAAGTCTGAGAAAACAAGCTCGCAAAATGTTCAACCGAGCAAAGCGTACCTTACAATGGGGTGAATACAGGAAATCACTCACTTTGTATAATAACGAAATAAGAAAATCCAAACGTAAAAACTGGAGGCATTTATGCGAAAATATAGAAAGTACTCCTATGGTTTCTAGATTACAAAAAGTTCTGTCAACGGATCATACCAATGGTTTGGGCACTTTGAAAAACGACAACGGATGTTTCACTTCCAATGCTACCGAAACTTTAAATCTGTTGATGCAAGTACACTTTCCAGGATCTCTGCCAATCTTGAGTGGAGATACTGCTTCCTCGGACTCATGCACTGGGTCAGAAAATACCAGTATTACAGCTTCCAATGGACAAAATGAAATTGCAAGTTCAACTGGGCAAAACGTGACCAGAGAATGCTCGCAAGATCTACCAAGTAGTATATTCACTCAAGCAAAGGTTGAATGGGCAATAGATTCGTTTGAGCCATACAAAACTCCAGGAAATGATGAAATTCGTCCAGTAATGATTCAGAAAAGCAATGGAAGTCTTACTGCTTGTCTAACTGAAATGTTTAGAGCCAGTTTGCGCCTAAATTATATTCCAAAAAGTTGGCGGAAAATTCGTGTTGCTTTTATTCCTAAGGCGAACAAAAAGGATAAGAAAAACCCAAAATCTTTCAGACCAATTAGCCTCTCGTCAATTATGCTAAAATTGATGGAGAAACTAATTGACGACTATATTAAATCAAAATACTGCTAGCTGCCTTCCTGGACATTGAAGAAGCATTTGATAATGCATCTCACACTTCAATGAAAAATGCTATGGAAAAACGACATTTTGACAAAGCTATTGTAGGTTGGATTTTTGAAATGTTACAAAATAGAGAAATAACTAGTAGCCACGGAATGTCAACAGTCACGGTAAAGACTGTAAAGGGCTGCCCACAAGGAGGAGTTCTTTCGCCTCTGCTATGGTCACTTGTTGTTGACGAATTATTATCACATCTTGAAACGTTAGGATTTGAAATAATTGGGTTCGCTGATGACATTGTGATCATAGTTCGTGGGAAATACGAACACGTCATTAGGGATAGATTGCAACACGCTCTCGATGTCACAACAGCGTGGTGTAGGGACGAGGGGCTGTCTATAAACCCTCACAAAACCACCGTGATTTCTTTTACGCGAAGAAGGAAAACAAAAATTCCCGACTTGTACCTGGAAGGTATCAAACTAGATATTTCTCCAAAAGTCAAATATTTAGGAGTAACTCTTGATAGCAAACTAAATTGGAATTTACATTTAGATGAAGTAATAAATAAGGCTATGAATGCTTTATGGATAAGCAGGAAAACGTTTGGAAATAAATGGGGATTGAGACCTAAAATGATTCATTGGATCTATACGGCAATAGTAAGACCCAGAATAACATATGCAGCCTTAGTATGGTGGCCGAAAACTAAAATTAAACATGCACAGAAGAGACTGGAGAAGTTGCAAAGATTTGCTACAACCTCCATTTCTGGAGCAACCGGTAGTACACCATCAAAAGCACTAGATGCTATTTTAAGTTTACTGTCACTACACCTATTCGTGCAATTGGAAGCTGAGAAAAATGCACTAAGGCTAAGAAGAACAAAGAAGCTTCTT
Source organism: Sabethes cyaneus (assembly GCF_943734655.1). NCBI lineage: Eukaryota > Metazoa > Arthropoda > Insecta > Diptera > Culicidae > Sabethes > Sabethes cyaneus. The sequence goes on from NC_071353.1 coordinate 79,123,633, forward strand.
GATGGAGACCTTAGGGGCCACCTCAGTATTTTACGAGATTTCAAAATTAGTCCTATATTAACCCAGGAAGACTGGATGGATAGGCAATATAACTTTGAACGACTATTCCAAGTGACCGAGACAAGTCGCACGGAGTGGGAATCAGGTGGGCCTAATATTCAACCAGGATCCATCATCTTTTACACTGACGGTTCTAAATTAAACAACAGAGTCGGAGCAGGGGTAACGGGCCCCGGAGTCAACATACCAATATCTATGAGTCAATGGCCAACTGTATTTCAGGCAGAAATACAGGCAATAATTGAATGTGCTACAGTTTGTCTGCGACGAAATTATAGACATGCAAATATATGTATATTTTCTGACAGCCAGGCTGCATTAAAAGCACTAAAGTCAGTATCGTGTTCATCGAAGCTGGTTTGGGAATGCATTCAATTGCTACAGCAGATGGCTAAAAAAAGTACAGTAAGTCTTTTTTGGGTACCTGGGCACTGTGGAATTGAAGGTAATGAAAAAGCGGATCAATTGGCAAAAGCTGGATCGATTAAACCTTTCATTGGACCAGAACCATTCTGTGGGGCCTCAACGTGTACCCTCAGAATGGAATTGAGTAACTGGGAAAAATCAATGATAAATGACATATGGAAGAATAATTTAACAGCTCGCCAATCAAAGCGATTTATATCACCTGACAAAACAGTAACTCAGAGACTTCTTAGTCTATCTAAAAAAGATTTACGTACTTTCTGTGGCCTGGTAACGGGTCACTGCTCAAGTAACTATCACTTAAAACAGCTAGGCAAATTGGAAGATGACTCTTGTCGTTTTTGCAACCTAGATAGCGAAGATGCGGAACATCTGCTTTGTAACTGCGTAGCACTTTATCATAGAAGGAGCAAATTCTTTGGGGAGGGTTTAATACAACCCTCAGTTGTGTGGACAAGTTCCCCAAATAAAGCAATTAACTTTATTCGTTGTATTATACCTTATTGGGACAATGCCATTAGTCAACAAGTGGAAACCACTCCTATTAATAGTAGTGATACGACACCTTGACGTGGCTTACAGTAAATAGGGGCCCGCCACAATAGATCAAATTACTGGTCGCAGTGGAGAATGTACCCAAAAGAAAAAAAAAAATAAAACCCCCACATGCCAGATTTGGTTCCATTTGCTTGATTAGTTCTCGAGTTATGAGGAAATTTATGTCTCATTTGTATAGGAACCCCCCCTCTTACGCCTTCCTTAAAATTGCTCTCTTATCCCCCCATAAAATTGCTGGTCATTTTATCTATCCAACGACATATAAATTGTTCAGTTTCACTTAGTAGTTTAGTAGTTATTAGCATTTGAAATCTTTCATTCAAACGTTACACTTCTATTTTCATTTTCACAAAGTGCTACCCAGTCCCAGTATAGTAAACAAAGACGTAGTCCTACGTCAAAAAATCTTTGAAATTTGACAACTTTTTCGAAAATATCCAATTTTTACTTTCTTTCAATAAAACTAAAATCAAAAATTAAATTCTACGTATAATTTTGAACAAAATTGTCATATAAACTTTTTTCTTAGGCCCAGCCAGCCGTTCTCAAGTTATTGTTAATTCAAGTGTTAAAATCCAAAAATTATGCCCTAGAGGTATCCGAGAACCATGTAATCGACCTTTACGGATTTAAAGTAAATTATGTCAGACTATTCGTTCTAGGTTAAAAAACAAAAACCCGAAATTCTCACCGGTCGGTCCTCCCCACGGTTAATGGGAGCACCTGCTTTTCACAGAAAAGAAATTTTTGTTAAACCCTCTTATTTTCTTTTGCTTATATCTCCGGAAATATTTGGTTTAAGAAAATATCATCTTCACATTTCCAAAGAAAACTGACCAAGAAATCCTTAAAAATATTATTTTTTTAACGGCAACGCTACCAAATACTTTTTAGTTTGATATGAAAACAAAATTTCTTTTCGATAGCTCTTCACCAGATTTTAGTGTATAATTTAGGTTATCTTTAAAAAAATATGAGACAAATCTGCGGGAGCATGTTTTGAGATAATTCTCATTTTATGATTTTTATCGTGGCTTTTCATGAAATTTTTTCATTCAGTGTAATTTTTTATTCAAAATACACTTCATTTTCGACAACTCTTTCTTTGGCGACATTTTGAACAAATAAGTAGGTTCTGAGATATGAATTTTTAAAAACATAATAATCTCATTTCTAAATACGCCCGTTTGAAAAATTACGCTTGACGAAGAAAATAAGTTTCATGGAAAATGAATCCTTGCGTGGTATCCAACATATCAGCGAAATTTCATTTCAATCAAAAATAATCGAATCAAACCGTATTGTTAGTTGAGCTGGAATTGCTCTTCATCACTTTTTCTGTATAACAATGCATATTACAAAACTGTAAATTACACATACATCATACATACACACATACATATATGCACATACATACATATTCACAGGATCTGACTCGAGAATCTGGCTGGAGACTCGAGTAGGGTTTTAGTGGGTCTGGATCCTCACGCCCTAGTAGGGAGGTCGGGATACCAAACCCCACTCCCTAAGTTGTCTTCTCAGGTGTCTGATAGCAGATTTCTCTACTCGTTAAATAAAAAAAAATACATATTCACACATAGATACATATACACATGCATGCACACATACATACATACATACATACATACATACATACATACATACATACATACATACATACATACATACATACATACATACATACATACATACATACATACATACATACATACATACATACACTCAAAAAATATAAACGTATATGCTATTGGGATACACTAATAAAACGGTGCAATAGATTATACCCGTTACAATTTATTATGCTACACATACAAAGTATTTTTTTCTATGCATCAAATAGACATGACGTTTAACCATGATCCTTATGTGTGCCACACATAACGCAAATATGCTTTACTTTTATTTCGGATTACTTAACATCTCATATCACCTATCACATAAATATTTACCTTTTAATGGGTATCAAAATTAATATTACGTTTCCGTGGATATAAATACAAACAGAATTTATTATTATAAATGATGAATTGCAACATAATATTCAATGATTAAAATTATAAAATGTAAGTTGATAATTCATTTGCTGTATGTAATATTACATTGGATGTGATATTAAATTAATTAAAATTAAAAAATATAATTTAATAAAATATAATTATTAAATATTTTTTTCTTTATTTTTGAGATATCAATAAATTAATATATAATTTAATAAAATATAATAAAAATAATTAATTAAATTATTTAAATTTATAAAAAGCCACTCCAATGGTCCATATTGGTGGGCTGCAATCTTTTAATCAAAGCACTGCGATCAAACTGGCCACTTTATCTTTAATGTTCTGTTATCGTGTAACGTTGCGCCGAAAAAAAAATAAGTTTTTTTTGTTTAATAATTAAGTTATTTAAAATATGAGATCGATAGTATTTAGCTATAAACCTAACGGTTCATGTCTTGGCTGAGCATGAGAATGCCACCCAAATGGTTTGAGTCCCGGCTACTCCTAGAGGCGGAAAATATATTCCGATGAGTACTAAATAAAATACGGTAAAATCTCGCGATTTAGATCTGTAGATTTAAGTAGCCATATTTAAATTAAAACCCGAAATACAATTGAGAACAATTGAACGGAAAGTCGTTTAAAAGAAAGGGAGCGAGATGGAAGCGGACATTTTCGCAACGGATCTAACTGCGTAGAGACGCACATTTAAGTTGAATTTTATAGTGAATAGATTCAAAGGAATCGAGCTAGTGCTATTCAAATTATTTTAAAAGGTGTGTAAAAGATTAATTGTGTGAATTTGTTCTATTGTTTTGCAATTGTTAACGTGTTATTTTAAAATTTTATAGTTTGGTGGTGCGTAAGCAGAATTTCGACTGGCGTCCGTATTCTTAATACGGTTTATAGCAGAATAAGGTAAATTTTTGTTTTTCCTTTTTTATATTATATGATTGTAATTGTATGTACGTTCGGTTTGGACAGCGCTCGTCCAACGGGCGTTTTATTCTGGGTTTCTACGTTCGGCCATTTCTTCGTTTGAGTTCGTGTGCTAATAAAAGGTCCGCCCTGGGGGGTAGCCAAACGGAGGCGTTGGTAAGTTCGCTCAATCCGTTGCGAAATTTTCACGGCGGTCGTCAATTGCCGCTCGTGGTTTCCGACCCAACCATTTACGTTACAACCTTTCGTGGGTCGAAGTCCGAGAGTCGGTCCTCGTTTCGTGCGTCGCCAATTGCGCACCGAGGTACCGAGTCCGAAGCAAGGGTTCATTTCATTCGCGGCGGTCGGCGGCGGAATCTTAGTACGCGAGGACCGTCAGCGAGTACGTTCAGCCCTTGCGGAAGACTGTCCGGGAATCACGCGACAATTGCGTCGTCGTGAACACTCTCGTTGATACAAGTCGATAGCTATCTGTCCAACCACGCCACCCTCCGCAACTTTAGTTCGACCATTTAGCACACGAACAGACCACACGCCCACCGTCTCGAGCAGCGCCGACTGGCAACGTCAAACGCCACTGAAGGTTCGGTGGTCTACCCAGATCACACCAGGCCGCCGTCGTCGACTACTACAAAACCCTGCGCGCAGGTAGGTGGAAACCCTCCCTGAATAGTGTTGCCTGTACAAGAGTAATATGCAATTCGAACGAATAATAAAGCTAGGCTAAAGTTAACTTGAGTTGAAAGTTGTGCACCCGAAAATTTGTTTTTTGCTGGTATACCGCCATAATTCCGTTTAGCGGCCATACGAACTATAAATCGCATTCGATAAGTTAACTCTAAACGATAGAATAAACTCACACACCGAAGCTACGTTTTACCTTTGTTATACTATAACAAAGGTTTAGGAATTGGTCGAAAAACACGAAATTGATCCGAGGCCCGGAGGGCCGAGCCACATATACCAATCGACAGGGTTCGACGAACTGAGCAATGTCTGTGTGTGTGTATGTGTGTGTGTGTGTGTGTATGTGTGTGTGTGCAGCTCATTTTCTATCGCCTGTTTCTCGGATATGGCTGAACCGATTTATGCGTTATTAGTCTCATTTGAAAGGTATTATTGCCTAGTATATCACTATTGAATTGCTTCGTGGTCCGATGTTTCGTTTAAAAGTTATAAGCAAAAATGTGAAAACTACGTGACACGGTTTTCTCCGGAACCACACAACCGATTTCAATGATCTTAGTACCAAATGAAAGCTCTTGCTAAATTATAAAAATTTTCATGAAGTTTTATTGAAAACAAATAAGTAGTTTAAAAGTTATGCTTAAAAACGTGTTTTGACAAGGTAATAATTATCGCCTGTTTCTCAGAGATGGCCAAGCCGATTTATGCGCTATTAGTCTCATTTGAAAGGTAATATAGCCGGATAGATCACTATTGAATGGTTTTTTGATTGGACTTTTAGTTTGAAAGTTAAGAGTAATTGAAATTACACGTTAAAATTTACAATACTTTATAGCGCTTTTAACCAAGATAATTTATCTAGTTTCAATTGTTTTAGTATTAAACGAGAGGTCTTAACACTGCAAATGTATTTACCAAATTTCATAAGGATTGGTTCTACTGGTCAAAAGATATTTAAAAATGATTGATGAAATTTATTCAAGAAAACCTTAATGACCAAACCTTTAATTGGACTAAACATTTAAAACAGAATAATATAGTAAAAATGTGTAATTTTTCAACGGATGTTTCTTTGCAGCAGTTAATTAATAAAATATAGCACATTTTCTTACACTTTAGGGTGACCGTGAATCCACCTAATAGGGTGACACAAATTTTTGTTTTTTTCATGCGTCCAAAAAAATAGCGTCTTCACAAAAATTCTAGAACACTAAAATAAGCAACTTTGCTGCATATAGTAACTATCTGTCTCTTAATGGTTGCGAAATTTAATGATTTGTTTGAAGAAACCACTTTAAAATCAAGCAAAGCAAAGCCATGGGTGTAAACGTCCTTCAGAACTTGACCCTTCTTTATCGACAGACTTCGCAGCCGGTTATTAGAGTACAGGAAAATTACGGGGTTAGGGCAAAGATCCTATTAACTCTGTAGCGACACCGATCAGTCGAGATTCGAACATACAATGACTGGCTTGTTAGGCTAGCATTGTACCCCGAAGCTAACAGCCACTTTAAAATCAGATCTGCTCAAAAATTCGGTATACGATGTTTTCATTGCTTTCCTATATTCTATAAAGTAATTTATAGCTTAAAATACACTCTGAAAATTGTTTATCGCTAGGATGCATATGGATGATAACTAGCACAGCGTTAACAAACAGTTGAATTAAATTCCGAAGACGTGTCGATTTCTTAATGATCATTTCCAGCTCAAAATGCTAAGCGCAAAAAGCCAGTTTTTACTCGACTATTTTCGATTGGAATTGGAATTTGAATGTGAAAATAGTTTCTTTCTAAACCTAATATTTGACGAGCAGCATTCCAAAAGGTCTCTTTGCGACTCGTCCCTTACGGTTATTACGGCGGCATAAAAGCACTTGAATGCGTCTATTTTGCATGAAACGGTTACTGGTGTTATTGGAAAGCTTATCCTTTAGAATAATTGGGTTGAAATCTATTTATGCTGCCGTAATAAGCATAAGAGAAGAAACGCAAAGAGAATCTCTCATTTGCACATTGGACCTTTTGACATGTTGGTCGAGATTTCCAGGTTTATCTGTAAGTAAAACATAAAAAGGTTTGACAAAACGGGTCTTTTTTAAAAAGGAGGTACTACCACTAATCGTACCACTTATGGAGGTATCAATCGGCACCAAATCTAAGATTTTTGCTTTCTGACCTAAAATGAACAATCTGACAAAATTTGGTTCAAATCCGTGAAAGTCGATTACACGGTTATCGGATACTTTGTATGTGTTGACACCAATAGATAATTTTGAGATTTCACAACTGAATAACTTGAGAACGGCTGGGCCTAAGAAACAGTTTATATAAGAATTTAGTTCAAAGTGATGCGTATATAATTTGACTCTGTCAGTTTTATGAAAATTACAAATTCAAATACAAATCAAACATAATATTTTAACTGAAAATGCCTATGTCAAATGACATATAAGATGGTATAACAAAGGTTCCTTTCACCACTAGGTGGATTAAATCGGGTTTTTACCTTTGTTATACTATATAACAAAGGTTTAGAAATTGGTCGAAAAACGCGAAATAGAACCAAGGCCCGGAGGGCCAAGTGTCATATACCAATCGATAGGGTTCGACGAATTGAGCAATGTCTGTATGTGTGTGTGTGTGTATGTATGTGTGTGCAGCTCATTTTCTATCGCCTGTTTCTCGAAGATGGCTGAACCGATTCATCCGCTATTACTTTTGTTTGGAAGATATTTATGCGTAGTATATCACCATTCAGTTGTTTCGTGGTACGACGTTTCGTTTAAAAGTTATAGGCAAAAATGTGAAAACTACGTGACGCGTTTTTTTCCGGAAATACACAACCAATTTTAATGATCTTAGTACCAAATGAAAGCTCTTGCTATCACTAAACTTTCTACCAAGTTTCATCGAAAACAAATATGCAGTTTAAAAGTTACGCTTAAAAAACCAGTTTTGACAAGGTCCAAATGATCGCCTGTTTCTCAGAGATGGCTAAACCGATTTATGCGTTATCAGTTTCATTGGCAAGGTAATATAGCCGGATAGATCACTATTGAATTGTTTTTTGATTGGATGTTTAGTTTGAAAGTTATGAGCAGCCGTATACACCACACCAAAATTAACTATAAATTATAATGATTTTAACCACGTTAATCTGCCTAATTTCAGTTATTTTAATGTCAAACGAAAGGTTTTAACACTACGAATATATATGCAAAATTTCATAAGAATTGGTTTTTCCGGTCAAAAGATATTAACCCTCGAAGACTCGCGCTAACTTTTGTAGCAAAGTTACTCCTCCGCACAATAGCCCAAAACCAAAGAAAACGTGCGCACTAGAGTTTTGAATAGTAAAACTTGGTTTTAAGTTTATCAAACCTTTGGAAGAGTTTTTTGAAATTGAATGTTCTATCGTCTGGTAGAATTTAAATTTTGACAAATTCCCCTAAAAGTAAAATAAAAAAATTATTTTTCTTCAGTTTCAATATAACACATTGATGTGTTCTGCAAAGTTTTAGAGCATACTATTTCAAGAAATTTTGCTGAAGACAGTAACCTTCTATCTCTTCAGCGAAGATAGAGAAATCTTATTTATTGTAAATGCACTTGTAAAATCAGTTTTTCTATTTCAGCTCTTTTTAAAATTGTTGAATGACTTTTTCATGAACTATAACAATTTAAACATTAATGCATCGAATTATTCTGACATTTTGCTCATAACAAGTTTATTGAAAAACATGCGGTAGTTAAACAATGATATGTAACTATATAAAAATATGGCATGCAAAAACCTGCACATCTTGTACAAAATACAACAGCGTGAGTAACCGAGGGTTAATAAAAATTGATGGTAATAAAAATTGATGATGTATATTGATAAATTAGTAACAACTTACCCAGCAATTTCATGAGAAAAGGAACTATCAAAATTTATAAGTGCTTTCATTTTGATCAAATTTTGTAAACTTATTCAATTTCCAAAAATTTTATGTAAACCAACGCACAATGCAACGTTAACCAATAGATGAATTATTTTCCGAAGACGTGTCGATTTCTATCTCAAATAGCAAGTAAGACCGTATAACAAAGGTTCCTTTCACCACTAGGTGGATTAAATCAGGTTTTTAAATTCAAATATCGATAAATCCCCTTTGTGCGTTTCCGTTCAGAAAGTCGTCCGTTGAGTCTGCAGTTGAGCCGTGCGAGTCGTCCCTGGAGAGTTCTCAAAATAATAGTCGGGCAAACACACGACCGGTGGTCTCCCCTATTCGAGAGTGGCGCAAAAGCCACCGAGTTAACCATAAAACTTTCTCCCGATCTCGTCACGGTTACATTGGCGCCCAACGCAAAAGAAATTTTAGACAAAATTGTCAGGTTTGATTAGAGTTCAATTATAAGCCATATTGCAAAGTGTACAGCCATTTTGATTTTGATAGTTTTTGGAATAACTTGTAAAAATACTACTTTAGTGCACAACGTTAAATCACCAAGCAGTTAAGAATTTCTCGTTTTGAACAAAGTTGTTTTGGGCATAAATTGCGTAGAAGTACGCCCAGCTCGAATCATTTTTTTCTTGTTTCACTTGCGTTTACGCATTGCAAAACATTAACAAATTTTTTAGTATTTATCTTAGTTAATAAGAATATTTTTCAAGTTTTTAGTAGAAAATAAGGAAGGTGAAAGTTAAAATTTCGGGTTTTTTTTTTCTTAGATTTCATTATAGTTTCTTTAGTTATCACCATTAAAATTATATTTAGGTGAAGGGTTAAGTTTTGATATTTTCATTTGGGTTTATTATTACCAGGAAGAAATAACTTCCCAATTTCAATTAAATTTGTTTCCTTTTAATTATAAAAATTATATTTCTTGAAAATGGCAGAGAGAAATACTTTGCCCACCGTGGACCACCTCAGAGACTACGAAATCGAGTTTGAGTTGCGTCTACGGAATGAAAACGTGGATTCGAGGGAAACCTTGGAGGATAAAAAGAGATTTTTGCGCCGTTTGTTCAGAGATAGCAAACGACCTGAATATTTTCCTAAGCATGGAATTATGGAAGAAGAAAAACTCATAAGTTCGAACGTTAATGAGATCATTGCCGGGCTGGAAAAAAGTTTTGATCGGGCATTGGTGTCGAGGCTCCGACACTATATGACCCGCACTATTACCGCAATCGCGAAGGATAATGAACAGAAGAAAATTAAAGATGGATTATTGGAACGTATAGGGGAAGCGATACAGAGATATGACAATGAGTTAGTTGGTGAAGCGACAGGGGGCACACTAGATGGGCAGGATAAAAATGAGAATGTTAAGTCTGATACGGAAGAACAATCAGACTTAAAAACTACAGCACCAAAAAAGCCGTCCTGGAGAAAAATAGATACTGAGCAAGCAGACTCCAGAAACAAGTAAAATATTAGTCAGAGAAGAACAGATCCCAGAGGGGCATACAGTAAAAATGATCGCTATGAGGTTAGTGAAGAACAAAGCAGGCAGAGGAAACAGAGAAGAGAGGAAACTAATAGAAGAGACGATAGACACGTGGAAATAGGCATCGCGAGCATGAAATAAATGAAAGATCAAGTGGTCTTGAGTATCGAACCAGGGAAAGGACTCTAGAAAGGGATGTCGAAAGCAACTCAAGCGGTCGACAAAGACAACCAACAAGAGCTAGAGATTACAGCTTGGGCAGTGAATACGATTCAGAAGACAGTAGAGACGATAGGGAATTTCGGAACCGACAGATTGAAGAGTCCCGTGGCAGAAGGCATAGAGGATATTCGCCAACGTCGGATAGTAGCACTAGTAGAGAAAGAGGACATTATAGGAGATCTAGAGTTGAAAATTGGGATCTAAACTTTTCTGGAGGCAGCAGATCAATCCAAGTAGAAGATTTTTTGTATCGTATCAAAAAGCTGGCTCGGCATGAGAGGGTACTAGAGCGAGAGCATCTAAGCAATATTCACCACCGCCTGAAAGGGGAGGCTTACGATTGGTGGTTTACTCGAGAAGATAGATTCACAAGATGGGGGAAATTTGAGGACGAAATTCGGTTCAGATACGGAAATCCAAATAGAGATAGGGGCATTAGATCACAGATAAGAGACCTTAAGCAAAAAAGAGGGGAAACCTTTGTAGCTTATGTTACGGAAATCGAAAAAATGAACCAATGTTTACAGCGACCGTTTTCTCACGAAACACTGTTCGAATTAATTTGGGAAAACATGCGCCCACAAAATTATCAATAGTGGATGTAAGAGATTTAGAGCATTTGATAAAGTTAAACCATAGGATCGATGCTAACGATCCAGGATTTTATAGGCCAATAACAAATAACAGAAACGAGATAAGGGTAAGCGGGGCAAGACCGCCCGCCTAAGCAAAACCACCTGTATAAAAAAAAGTTGTAGCTCAATTTTTAATTTATCTGCTTTAAATGAACAATTGATCTATTACCTACATATAAAAAATAAAAACATAAATATCTGTAATGACTTTCTATTTTTTATTGCGATTTGGAAACACGTCCAAAAAATAGAGTATTTTTTCCATGCGGGGTGAAACACGCCCACTAACGGGGTAAAACCGCCATAGCATATAACTTTAACAATACTCAACCGATTTGAATGAAACTGGTGGCATTGGATTCATGAATTTATCTAATTTAAACAAATTGAATCAGTTTGCTATCAAACAATATATAGTTCCCCGAGATTCGCAAGTTCGAAAGAGTGTCCGGCAGCCACTCGTATTGGAAGAATATCAGTAATATAGGTACCGACAGCCTTGAAATTGATACCGTGTAGTTTCCTTAGACAACAAGATGGATCGAGTTAGGCATCCTGGAGTCAATCTTTAAGGACTAGAGAGGATCTAAGATAAAATATAACAATATGGGTATTAAAGTTCCTGCAATTGATCCGGTAGGACGTTTTTTGACATTTCAAATTGTTCTGATTGATAAAGCAGATACATATTACTTTTCCATTGTTAAGATAATTTGCTATATTTTCATAAGAAATATGTTTATTCTATGTTATTTGTCCCAAGAGGGAGGAATTATTAAAAAAAAGCTATATCCGAGAAAACAAGAAAATGTCCATAGCGCCCGCAGGGAAAATTGGCGATTTAGATTTTTCCAAACAGTCCACCAGCTATAAACTAAGCACATTTATATTGTTTTATATAAATCTGTGATCCTTTGGTCCAAACTATGCAATTATTTTAAAAATCTCGTTATCGCACTAGCATTATACACGACGGTCTTGCGCCGTTCGTTGTGGGCGGTTTTACCCCCAAATGACCGATTTACACATTTCAATATTTATTTCAACAAAACTGCATGAACAGTTACCTAATTTAGGTACTGTCGGATGAAGACAGGATTAGAGAAGCGATGTGGGTTGGATTTACTGAAAGTTTTAACGTTTTGAATAAAATAAACCCTAAGTTCTGCGGGAACAAAGTTATAAAAAACGAAACGATTATAACGAAAAATCTATTTTTATTTATTTCTCCGATAGTTTATACGATATTGCTGTACAAGGTATTGTAAAATATTGCGTACGCATTCAGTAATATGACTGTCATCAACATTTAACACCAATTTGAGCAAGGCCCTGTAAAACCATGGTGGGCGGTTTTACCCCGGCGGGCGTTGTTACCCCGTTTACCCTTACATCATATCGAGTATCAACATTCTGATAGCGAATATTCAGAGCACGAAGAGGTTAAAATCTCAATGCTCCAGAAAAAACAGCAGGATGTTAACCGTCCGTCCGTCAGCAGGGACCTGCTGAATATTGTGCGGGGAACGTAGCGGGCAACTTTATACGAGATGTGCAGGACGTCTTTGGCGGAAATGATACCATTGTCTTCGATTTTCCCGAAGTATCACCACATAGTTGTGGAGATGTAGCATACATTCCACCATTAAAGTTGTATTATAAGACTGTGTAAGAAAAAGGAGATCAAAATCATATATTTTCCTTCAGGAGATAAAATTGCTTACACAGTCCGCCCTGCGAATGGCTGGACTTGGTGCCCAAGCCGGCTGATGATGAAACTTGTGATAGGATTTGCTGCTTAAGTCATTAAACGACGAAATGATTCTTAATTTGCGATGCTACCGTGTTAGATTGGTATACATTCTTCCATTTTCATCATGTACGTGTATGTTTTGGTCCTCTATAGGATGTTTTTCTGTACGTTCGTCAACGTGAAGTGCATTTTTGGTGCGCACACAATCAATTTTGCTGACAAATGTTAAATTTGTTTGGATTTGTTTCCATGCCTGGATTACATTACTTATCCAGAGCACTAGCACTGAAGAATTGCCTCCAAGAAACATCACTTGAATCCAGAAAATGACCAGAAAGAATCAACAGCCATTATACTGAAAACAGCAAGAACAACAAACCGGAAAGTCACAGAGCACCACGAACCAAAAATGAATTTTGATTAGTTATTTTTTTTTTAAATAATAATTACCTAAATCAACCTACCAGTCCGAATGAGGTTGCTGATTGATACAAGCGATGTTTGACGGACAATCCGAAACCGAAATATTGACGAAGATGTATTTTATTTACAACGCGGGGAAAAACGGAAAAGCACTGACTGCACTCGCGCTGCGCGGTCTGACTTGACGTTTTCGGTAACCCTTTAAAAAATGTGGCGACCAAATTCAGTAGAAATGGTACGAAATGAATTGGATTGGATTGGCGATAATACATTCCATAGATGCCACACATAATATCAATGTGTTTTAAACTATTGCACAGATTTGTAATGATTTGCTAATTATAGCTATAAGTTTAGTCAATTAAACAAGGCAATTGAAGGCATATACATGTAAAATGCTATTTAATACCATAGGCATTTAACTAATAAGTTTTATGGCATTGATTATTATTTGAACAAAAGAAATAACGACAATTTATTTACCAAATGCATTCTATAAAATGAACTATTAACATGTGTTTTATAGTGACAATAAGTGAAAGTTATAGCGATGTACTTATAGGATGCATGTTTATTTTGTTTACGTTTAAAATTCATTATTACATATAATGTAAAAACCAATGTAAATAAGTCGTAATATTTTTGCGGTATGCTTTGAATGTTCCGTGCATTATTGATTTCAAGAAAAATAATAATAATTGATGTGTTATGGGAATCATGATTCAAAAGTATAAGGGTGATGCTTTAAATTTATATGTAGTAGGATTACGGATTAAGTAATTTGTCGGTATAAAACATCCCAAATCTTTCACATGAAACAGATTACACGTTGTAACATGAATAAAACGTTTTGAATTTTTTGAGTATATACACACATACATACATACATACATACATACATACATACATACATACATACATACATACATACATACATACATACATACATACATACATACATACATACATACATACATACATACATACATACATACATACATACATACATACATACATACATACATACATACATACATACATACATACATACATACATACATACATACATACATACATACATACATACATAGCCGGTTAAGGCCCTAACCCACTCAAGGTCAAATGTCCACCTCGACATTAAAAAGCTGGCGGTGAGCCTCCGCTCTACCGTCATAGCTGCCGAGGTGGAGAGGCAAGAGCTTCTGCAGCGATGCGAAATCGCCGAAGCTCTGGCCATAGCCGCTAAGGCTGTGGCCATGCCTAGTCAGGCGCGTACGACGCTTGCCAAGCGCAAGGCGGCTACGCCCGACCATGGACCAACGCTGGTAGCCAAGAGGCAGCGGACTTCGGCTCGCGCCTCTACCAGCGAACGTGCGGAGGCGGTCCCGGATGGTGCTTCCGGGACCGGGGATGAGGAATGGCAGGTGGTTAGGCGTAAACCGCCTAAACCGCCGAGGCCGAAACCGAGCGAGGCTGCGGCTGCAAAGCCAAAGCCAAGGCGCGTCCATAAGGGCGACGCCTTAGTAGTGAAGCTGACAGGTGAGCTGTCGTACGCCGATCTACTGCGTAAGGTTCGAGTGGACCCCAAGTTGCAGGAGCTTGGGGGTGGTCGATGGCGTCTGCATCTGTAGCTGCTACGCTCCACCTAGGTGGTCGCCGGAGCAGTTTGACCGGATGCTAGACGTGCTCACCGACGAACTCACGGGCCGCAAGCCCGTTGTCATTGGAGGAGACTTCAATGCTTGGGCTGTCGAATGGGGTAGCAGGTGCACTACTCCGAGGGGACAAAGCTTGCTGGAAGCTCTGTCCAAGCTAGATGTAAGTCTGGCTAACGTGGGATCCGTCAGTACCTTTTGTAGGGGGGTACAACAATCGATCATCGACATCACCTTCTGCAGCCCAACGTTGCTTGCCAACATGGGCTGGAGGGTGTCAGATGAGTACACGCATAGTGACCACCAAGCTATACGGTACACGATTGAACGACGGGCGCTACGGCCACGCGGGGCGAAGTCGACAGGGAGGAGATGGAAAGTGAAGGCCTTCGACAAAGACCTGTTCGTTGAAGCACTCAGTGCAGAGAGCACCCGCTCGAACCTGAGCGCTCGTGAGCTGACCAACGTCCTAGTACGGGCATGTGATACCACTATGCCTAGGACGGGGCAGCCAATGAACGGTCGTCGCTCGGTATACTGGTGGAGTGATACCATTGCCCAGCTCCGTTCCAGGTGCCACAGACCGAGAAGGCTAGCGCAGAGGGCCCGGACCGATGCAGATGCTGAAGCTCGGGGAGTTGATCTTAGAGCGGCAAGGTCGGCGATTAAGAAAGAGGTTAGGCGTAGCAAGAAATCCTGTTTCCAGGAGCTATGTCGCGATGCGGATTCAAACCCCTGGGGTGGTGCATACCAGGTGGTAATGAAAAAGATGAAGGGTACATCTGCGCCGCAGGAAACCTGCCCCCAAAAGCTGAAAGTCATCGTGGAAGGGCTCTTTCCGCAACACGATCCAGTTTGGTGGCCTCCGACCTCGTACGGTCAATCGAATGATGTCCTCACTCCGGTCACGAATGAGGAACTCATCGTAATTGCCAGGGGTTTGAAAACGAAGAAAGCGCCCGGTCCTGACGGGATTCCGAACGAGGCACTCAAAGCGGCGATCCAAGCGTATCCCGATATGTTTAGAGAGACGCTTCAGAGTTGCCTAGAGGTATGCGAATTTCCAGACAAATGGAAAGTCCAAAGATTGGTACTGCTGCCAAAGCCGGGGAAACCGCCTGGTGATCCCTCGTCGTACAGGCCAATTTGCCTATTGGACACGCTAGGCAAATTGCTAGAGCGGGTAATCCTAAACAGGCTGACGCCTGTAGTGGAAAGTGATGTCGGACTGGCAAACACGCAGTTTGGCTTCCGTAAGGGGAAGTCCACTGTAGATGCCATAAAGTCCGTGGTGGAGAGGGCCGAGAAGCCTATGAAACGGAAAAGGCGAGGCGACAGGTATTGTGCCATAGTCACAATCGATGTCAAAAACGCCTTTAACAGCGCTAACTGGAGTGCAATTGCGGTAGCGCTGCATAGGATGAGGGTACCGGATCATCTATGCAGGTTGCTTAAGAGTTACTTCGAGAACCGGACGCTAGTGTACGACACGGCGGACGGGGCGAAGAGGTACAAAGTGACAGCGGGTGTTCCACAGGGTTCGATTCTCGGCCCCACGCTTTGGAATGCCATGTACGATGGGGTGCTGAGGCTCGAACTACCCACTGGGGTCGATATCACTGGCTTCGCCGATGATATCGTCCTTACAGTGGTAGGCGAGTTTCTGGAGGAGGTGGAAATGCTGGCATCAGACGCCATAAGCATAATAGAGGGTTGGATGGCGGGCGTCAATCTGCGATTGGCCCACCATAAGACGGAAGCTGTGATGGTCAGCAACCGAAAGTCGGCCATAGAGGCAAAAATAATCGTGGGGGGACAGGTGATTGTCTCCAAACGAAGTGTGAAGTACCTGGGTGTCATGACAGACAACAGGCTGAACTTCACCAGTCATGTGGATTATGCTTGTGGTAAAGCGTCAACGGCGGTCACTGCTCTATCTAAGATCATGCCGAACGGCTACGGTCCTAGCAGCAGTAAGAGACGCCTGATGGCCAGCGTTGCCATGTCGGTGCTACGATACGGTGCACCGGCGTGGGCCCCGGCTTTGGAGAGTAAGCGCAATCAGGCATGCCTGAACAAGGTGTTCAGGCTGTTAGCATTGCGCGTTGCGTGCGGCTACCGTACCATATCGTTGGATGCGATTGGGGTTATTGCAGCCATGATTCCAATATGCATACTCCTAGGTGAGGATATCGAGTGCCATAGGCAGAGGAACGTCAGGGGCGCTAGGGACAGAGTTAGGCTGGACTCTATTAGGCGTTGGCAGGCGGAATGGGATCGCACCGACCATGGTAGGTGGACCCATAGGCTGATCCAGAACATATCGTCCTGGATCGGCAGAGGTCATGGTGAGGTAAACTTTTTCCTTACCCAGTTTCTGTCGGGTCATGGATGCTTTAAGAAGTATCTACATACGCGCGGGCGGGCAGATTCACCCTTTTGCCCCGTTTGCACGGTAGCCGAGGAAACGGCGGAGCATGTGATTTTTCACTGCCCGCGGTTTACGTCCACTCGGCAGGTGATGCTTGTGGTCGTTGGAGAAGACACCAACGCCGACAACATCGTGCAGAGAATGTGCGCTGAGCAGCGTGCATGGGGTGCCGTCGATAGGGCGGCAACCGCGGTGATAACGGAGTTGCAACGGCTAGAACGTATGCAACGACAGGGCCGACATAGCTTGCTAGGGTCAGTAACGGGCTGATTGGGCAGCCCAGGCCCTAGGTGAAGGGGTAGTGGCGGTATGAAATGGCAAGGGTGTTGTGTGGACCCACACACGCAACGGACAAGTCGGAGTGCTTCGGCATGTCCTCCCTCCTGAAGTAAAACCTAACGGTAGTTCCGGGAGGGGTTCAGGAACGGGCAGCAGGAGAGTTTTTAGTAGGTAGGCGCATGTTGGCACCATGTGAATCCTATTCGGCACCGCGAAGGTGCTGTCTATGAAGATTTTCTCCCTGCATAAACAATACAAAAAAAAGGCCCTAACCCAAGAGGGGTTCGTGATCGCGGTGGTCGATGGCGTCTGCATCTGTAGCTGCTACGCTCCACCTAGGTGGTCGCCGGAGCAGTTTGACCGGATGCTAGACGTGCTCACCGACGAACTCACGGGCCGCAAGCCCGTTGTCATTGGAGGAGACTTCAATGCTTGGGCTGTCGAATGGGGTAGCAGGTGCACTACTCCGAGGGGACAAAGCTTGCTGGAAGCTCTGTCCAAGCTAGATGTAAGTCTGGCTAACGTAGGATCCGTCAGTACCTTTTGTAGGGGGGTACAACAATCGATCATCGACATCACCTTCTGCAGCCCAACGTTGCTTGCCAACATGGGCTGGAGGGTGTCAGATGAGTACACGCATAGCGACCACCAAGCTATACGGTACACGATTGAACGACGGGCGCTACGGCCACGCGGGGTGAAGTCGACAGGGAGGAGGTGGAAAGTAAAGTCCTTCGACAAAGACCTGTTCGTTGAAGCACTCAGTGCAGAGAGCACCCGCTCGAACCTGAGTGCTCGTGAGCTGACCAACGTCCTAGTACGGGCATGTGACACCACTATGCCTAGGACGGGGCAACCAATGAACGGTCGTCGCTCGGTATACTGGTGGAGTGATACCATTGCCCAGCTCGAGAAGGCTAGCGCAGAGGGCCCAGACCGATGCAGATGCTGAAGCTCGGGGAGTTGATCTTAGAGCGGCAAGGTCAGCGCTTAAGAAGGAGGTTAGGCGTAGCAAGAAATCCTGTTTCCAGGAGCTATGTCGCGATGCGGATTCAAACCCCTGGGGAGGAGCATACCAGGTGGTAATGAAAAAGATGAAGGGTACATCTGCGCCGCAGGAAACCTGCCCCCAAAAGCTGAAAGTCATCGTGGAAGGGCTCTTTCTGCAACACGATCCAGTTTGGTGGCCTCCGACCCCGTACGGTCAATCGAATGAAGTCCTCACTCCGGTCACGAATGAGGAACTCATCGTAATTGCCAGGGGTCTAAAAACGAAGAAAGCGCCCGGTCCTAACGGGATTCCGAACGAGGCACTCAAAGCGGCGATCCAAGCATATCCCGATATGTTTAGAGAGACGCTTCAGAGTTGCCTAGAGGTATGCGAATTTCCAGACAAATGGAAAGTCCAAAGATTGGTACTGCTGCCAAAGCCGGGGAAACCGCCTGGTGATCCCTCGTCGTACAGGCCAATTTGCCTACTGGACACGCTAGGCAAATTGCTAGAGCGGGTAATCCTAAACAGGCTAACGCCTGTGACGGAAAGTGATGTCGGACTGGCAAACACGCAGTTTGGCTTCCGTAAGGGGAAGTCCACTGTAGATGCCACAAAGTCCGTAGTGGAGAGGGCCGAGAAGCCTATGAAACGGAAAAGGCGAGGCGACAGGTATTGTGCCATAGTCACAATCGATGTCAAAAACGCCTTTAACAGCGCTAACTGGGGTGCAATTGCGTTAGCGCTGCATAGGATGAGGGTACCGGATCATCTATGCAGGTTGCTTAAGAGTTACTTCGAGAACCGGACGCTAGTGTACGACACGGCGGACGGGGCGAAGAGGTACAGAGTGACAGCGGGTGTTCCACAGGGTTCGATTCTCGGCCCCACGCTTTGGAATGCCATGTACGATGGGGTGCTGAGGCTCGAACTACCCACTGGGGTCGATATCACTGGCTTCGCCGATGATATCGTCCTTACAGTGGTAGGCGAGTTTCTGGAGGAGGTGGAAATGCTGGCATCAGACGCCATAAGCATAATAGAGGGTTGGATGGCGGGCGTCAATCTGCGATTGGCCCACCATTAGACGGAAGCTGTGATGGTCAGCAACCGAAAGTCGGCCCTAGAGGCAAAAGTAATCGTGGGGGGACAGGGAATTGTCTCCAAACGAAGTGTGAAGTACCTGGGTGTCATGACAGACAACAGGCTGAACTTCACCAGCCATGTGGATTATGCTTGTGGTAAAGCGTCAACGGCGGTCACTGCGCTGTCTAGGATCATGCCAAACGGCCACGGTCCTAGCAGCAGTAAGAGACGCCTGATGGCCAGCGTTGCCATGTCGGTGCTACGATACGGTGCACCGGCGTGGGCCCCGGCTTTGGAGAGTAAGCGCAATCAGGCATGTCTGAACAAGGTGTTCAGGCTGTTAGCATTGCGCGTTGCGTGCGGCTACCGTACCATATCGTTGGATGCGATTGGGGTTATTGCAGCCATGATTCTAATATGCATACTCCTAGGTGAGAATATCGAGTGCCATAGGCAGAGGAACGTCAGGGGCCTAGGGACAGAGTTAGGCTGGACTCTATTAGGCGTTGACAGGCGGAATGGAATCGCACCGACCATGGTAGGTGAACCCATAGGCTGATCCAGAACATATCGTCCTGGATCGGCAGAGGGCATGGTGAGGTAAACTTTTTCCTTACCCAGTTTCTGTCGGGTCATGGATGCTTTAAGAAGTATCTACATACGCGCGGGCGGGTGGATTCACCCTTTTGTCCCGTTTGCACGGTAGCCGAGGAAACGGCGGAGCATGTGATTTTTCACTGCCCGCGGTTTACGTCCACTCGGCGGGTGATGCTTGCGGTCGTTGGGGAAGACACCAACGCCGACAACATTGTGCAGAGAATGTGCGCTGAGCAGCGCGCATGGGGTGCCGTCGATAGGGCGGCAACGTCGGCGATAACGGAGTTGCAACGGCTAGAACGTTTGCAACGACAGGGCCTGACATAGCTTGCTAGGGTCAGTAATGGGCTGATTGGGCAGCCCAGGCCCTAAGTGAAGGGTTGTGGCGGTACGAAATGACAAGGGTGTTGTGTGAACCCACACACGCAACGGACAAGTCGGAGTGCTTCGGCACGTCCTCCCTCCTGAAGTAAAACCTAACGGTAGTTCCGGGAGGGGTTCAGGAATGGGCAGCAGGATAGTTTTTAGTAGATAGGCGCATGTTAGCACCATGTGAATCCTATTCGGCACCGTGAAGGTGCTGTCTATGAAGATTTTCTCCCTGCATAAACAATACAAAAAAAAGGCCCTAACCCAGGCCGGTTAAGGCCCTAACCCAGCGAGGTCAAGGTGCCGAACAAAGTCGCATTCGATTTTGCGCGACTCCGTATAGCCACTAAGATGGGAGCGGGAACTCTTATCCCTTCCTCCACGCGGTACCGGCCGGGACGCAACTGGGCCTAGGGTCGACCAAATACCAGTCTTTGGTTGCACCCTCAGTTGTGTGCTAACAGGGAAAGGGGGGCACGTTGTACCTGAGGGTAGCGTGGCGTAGTGGTGTAAAGAGGCGAGCGGGGCTCTACTCCTATAAGCCAGCTGCGGGCGCCGTAGTGCTTGCGGGTAGCGTGGCGCAGTGGCGTAAAGAGGCGAGCGGGGCTCAACTCCTATAAGCCAGCTGCGGGCGCCGTAGTGCTTGCGGGTAGCGTGGCGCAGTGGTGTAAAGAGGCGAGCGGGGCTCAATTCCTATAAGCCAGCTGCGGACGTCGTAGCGTCCTGTTAGAGCTCAGGACTTTAAGGAAAAAAAAAGCCGGGTCAGGAGTGTCATGGGCACATTAGGATCGGTTCCAGGAAGATCCTAATTATGGTGTACTGGACGGGCGGGAATAAACGTTTGGATTCGGTGCTATAGGGCTGACGGCTGTGCTATTCTACTACCTTAGGTAAGGAAGGGTGGTACCTTCCCGAAACGGCGAGTAGGCTAATGTTACAGCTGCCTTCCGTCCCGTTAAAGCTGTGGCTGGTCTCTAGGTACGTTCAAAGCTCACGTCAAAGTGCGGTGGTGTAGGCTCAGATGATACATTCCTGACTAACGCTGATCGGATGCTGACATCACTGCATGAAGGGTAGGGGGGAGTGTCTCTAGCCAAGGCCTCCCTGCTTGCATAGATCACCATGGGATCGTTAAGGCGACTACACAATTACGAGTGGAGATAGCGGCCTAGAGTTGGGACCCATAAAGCATGGAAAAATTCCTATTATTTAACGAGGGTACGAATGAGGGTACTACTGGTGGTAAAGATGATATCTTTGCCAAAAGTAGTAAGTTGGCGAGATCGCCAACGGCAAAGACAGGTAGCCCCCGTTATCGGGGGCGCGACCCAAGAAGGGAAATCCGCCGAAATCGGGGGCACAGCCCATACAGGGAAGCCCCCCGAAAACGGGTGCGAAACCGAAGAGGAAGTTGACTCCACCAAAGTCTAACACCTCAGTTAGAACGCCGGTGGCCATCGCTGCTAGCTCAGCCAAGAGGGCGGGCGACAGCGGTAGGCAAATGCCAACGGAGGGCGTGGTGCATCCTCTTGAGACGGAAGTTGGACTTCCTCCAGCCAGTAGCAAGCTGGAGGAAGCCAAAAGGTTGGTGGACGAGTTGTACTCGTTCATCAGCTCTAGGTCAAATGTCCACCTCGACATTAAAAAGCTGGCGGTGAGCCTCCGCTCTACCGTCATAGCTGCCGAAGTGGAGAGGCAGGAGCTTCTGCAGCGATGCGAAATCGCCGAAGCTCTGGTCATAGCTGCTAAGGCTGTGGCCATGCCTAGTTAGGGGCGTACGCCGCTTGCCAAGCGCAAGGCGGCTACGCCTGACCATGGACCAACGTTGGTGGCCAAATGGCAGCGAACTCTGGCTCGCGCCTCTACCAGCGAACGTGCGGAGGCGGTCCCGGATGGTGCTACCGGGACCGGGGAAGAGGAATGGCGGGTGGTTAGGCGTAAACCGCCTAAACCACCGATGCCAAAACCGAGCGAGGCTGCGGCTGCAAAGCCAAAGCCAAGGCGTGTCCATAAGGGCGACGCCTTAGTAGTGAAGCTGACAGGTAAGCTGTCGTATGCCGACCTACTGCTTAAGGTTCGGGTGGACCCCAAGCCGCAGGAGCTTGGGGCCAATGTAGTGAAGACCCGCCGAACCCAGGCCGGGGATATGCTCTTCGAGCTCAAAAAGGACCCAACGGTCCAGAGTTCGAATTACAGGAAACTGGTTGAGCAGTCCCAGGGCGGAGCGGGCCAAGTAAAGGCGCTGTCGCAGCGTGTTCTTGTCGAGTGCAAAAACTTCGACGATATTACGACGGCAGTTGACCTGAGTGATGCTCTGCGGGATCAGCTTAAGGTTGATGTGGCACCCGTAGACATCCGATTGCGGAATGCATACGGAGATATGCAAACCGCAACCTTAAACGTGCCGGAAGAAATCGCTTTGGTCATCGGACGGCCAAGTGTAAGGCCCCCGATCGGTCTAAGCTGTGCAGGCAGTGCGGCGAAGATGGCCACTTCGCCAGGGGATGTAGCAAACCCCCCAGGTGCTTGCTCTGCACAGCCGAAGCGGGGAATAAGCATGCCACAGGTGGCCCACTGTGTGCGGCTTATAGGCGGGCCTTGCAACGATAATGGTGCAAGTTATACAGATTAACCTAAACCACTGTGAAACGGCACAGGAGTTGCTTTGGTAAACGGCAGCCGAAACGGGGTGCGATATTTCCATTATCGCGGATCCATACCGGGTCCCTCGGGGCGGCGCTAACTGGGTAACAAGGGTCGGATGGCAGCGATCGCCGTGATGGGTAGATACCCGATCCAGGAGGTGGTGTTGTCCGACCAAGAAGGGTTCGTGATTGTTGTGATCGAAGGCGTCTGCATCTGAAGCTGCTACGCTCCACCTAGGTGGTCGCCGGAGCAGTTTGACCGGATGTTGGACGTGCTCACCGACGAACTCACGGGCCACAAGCCCGTTGTCATTGGAGGAGACTTCAATGCTTGGGCTGTCGAATGGGGTAGCATGTGCACTACCCCGAGGGGACAAAGCTTGCTGCAAGCTCTGTCCAAGCTGGATGTAAGTCTGGCTAACGTGGGATCCGTCAGTACCTTTTGCAGGGGGGTACAACAATCGATCATCGACATTACCTTCTGCAGCCCAACGTTGCTTGCCAACATGGGCTGGAGGGTGTCAGATGAGTACACGCATAGCGACCACCAAGCTATACGGTACACGATTGAACGACTGACGCAACGGCCACGCGGGTTGAAGTCGACAGGGAGGAGGTGGAAAGTAAAGTCCTTCGACAAAGACCTATTCGTTGAAGCACTCAGTGCAGAGAGCCCCCGCTCGAACTTGAGTGCTCGTGAGCTGACCAACGTCCTAGTACGGGCATGTGACACCACTATGTCCAGGACAGGGCAGCCAATGAACGGTCGTCGCTCGGTATACTGGTGGAGTGATACCATTGCCCAGCTCCGTTCCAGGTGCCACAGAACGAGAAGGCTAGCGCAGAGGGCCCGGACCGATGCAGATGCTGAAGCTCGGGGAGTCGAACTTAGGGCAGCCAAGTCGGCGCTTAAGAAGGAGGTTAGGCGTAGCAAGAAATCCTGTTTCCAGGAGCTATGCCGCGATGCGGACGCAAACCCCTGGGGCGGTGCATACCAGGTGGTGATTAAAAAGATGAAGGGTACATCTGCGCCGCAGGAAACCTGCCCCCAAAAGCTGAAAGTCATCGTGGAAGGGCTCTTTCCGCAACACGATCCACGTTTGGTGGCCTCCGACCCCGTACGGTCAATCGAATGATGTCTTCACTCCGGTCACGAATGAGGAACTCATCGTAATTGCCAGGGGTTTGAAAACGAAGAAAGCGCCCGGTCCTGACGGGATTCCGAACGAGGCACTCAAAGCGGCTATCCAAGCATATCCCGATATTTTTAGAGAGACGCTTCAGAGTTGCCTAGAGGTATGCGAATTTCCAGACAAATGGAAAGTCCAAAGATTGGTACTGCTGCCAAAGCCGGGGAAACCGCTTGGTGATCCCTCGTCGTACAGGCCAATTTGCCTATTGGACACGCTAGGCAAATTGCTAGAGCGGGTAATCCTAAACAGGCTAACGCCTGTGACGAAAAGTAATATCGGACTGGCAAACACGCAGTTTGGCTTCCGTAAAGGGAAGTCCACTGTAGATGCCATAAAGTCCGTGGTGAAGAGGGCCGAGAAGCCTATGAAACGGAAAAGGCGAGGCGACAGGTATTGTGCCATAGTCACAATCGATGTCAAAAACGCCTTTAACAGCGCTAACTGGGGTGCAATTGCGTTAGCGCTGCATATGATGAGGGTACCGGATCATCTATGCAGGTTGCTTAAAAGTTACTTCGAGAACCGGACGCTAGTGTACGACACGGCGGATGGGGCGAAGAGGTACAAAGTGACAGCGGGTGTTCCACAGGGTTCGATTCTCGGCCCCACGCTTTGGAATGCCATGTACGATGGGGTGCTGAGGCTCGAACTACCCACTGGGGTCGATATCACTGGCTTCGCCGATGATATCGTCCTTACAGTGGTAGGCGAGTTTCTGGAGGAGGTGGAAATGCTGGCATCAGACGCCATAAGCATAATAGAGGGATGGATGGCGGGCGTCAATCTACGATTGGCCCACCATAAGACGGAAGCGGCGATTTTAGATCCACACGTGTCGTTTTAGGTTAACTATTTTTTAGGATCTTTAGAAGTAGATACAGTACAGTGAATCGATTGGGGAATGGGTCGATTAACTTTTCCGAAAAATTAACTTTTCCGAGTAGTCCTAAAAATCAGTGAAAATGATAAATACCAAGATCTTTATGAAATAATACTTAGTTCCTTTAAGTAAGTTTAAAATAGTCGGTTACACTAGCTTACTTTTGTTTTTTCGTAGTCTGCGACTACGTTCTGATAATGTTCGCGCTTATTTTTAGTTCCTTGCTATTCCTTCTTTTGCATTTAAAATTCAATCTGAGCTGGCGCTTTTCCAGTATGTTATCAATAATCCTGAAGTAACTATGTGCCCGTATTGAGCTATTGTTGCAACTGTCCGGTACAAGAATTTAATTTAATTGCAGTTATGATGCGACTCTGTATGAAACTGTGAAACAAACCGAAATAAACCGAAAAATGCGAAATAAAGATAGAATGAAAACACACGTGTGTGGACGAACGTTTGGACAACCAATAAATTCGAACTCTTAGAAAAGTTAAGGCAAAAATTAACTTTTTAGAGCGTTGCATGGGAGCTGATATTCGTTTAACTTTTCTGAACAATTAACTTTTCAGAGAGTTAACTTTTCCGAGAGTCTACTGTATTAAGTTTCATATCAACATAGATTTTACAATTTTAACTATTTTAAGTAACTACTTACGGTAGATTTTAGTGTAGATTAAGAAATTAACAAGTTTTAACTAATTATAAGTAGGTATAATCAACCAATTGGAAATAAATCTATAAATTTGCCAAATAACGCTCGTCGTTAGATTTTCTTCTCAACGATGACTTTCACAAAATGACTTCAAGATGGTCGCTTACTCAGCCTATGCACTATGGGCCAGAAATTTAAATTTCGGAACAAAAATATTTGCGGTTAAACAGCATGTCTCAGCTCAATGTGGTCTTCGGCAACTTTTTGAATAAAAAATTGATGCATATTTTGAAAGGGTCGTCCAATATTTAAGCGTTACTTAAACAACAATTTAAGAAATAACTTTTTGAGTAAATTTTTTTTTCACCTTTTTGGTTTCAGAATATTAAAGATAAACCAATTTCAAGTATTTTTTCTGAAGATTTCAAACTTCTACCTTTTGCCCATTTTCAGCAATAGACCTTTGTTTATAAACGACCCCTCAAATCACATTTCTTCTTGTAACATGTTTATTTCAACAGACAGCTCAATGTGATGTTCTAGAAAATATTTTGCACATAAAAGAGCAATATTTTTGCCGAAGACTATTTTGCTTTATATGCATTAATTATTAAGATATAACTGATTTTAGGTTAAAAACCGTCTGATGAAAAATCCGAATATCTTAGCCACCTGCAAGTATCTGCAATTAATTTGCATACCAATTTGTAGGGAATTATTAAAGCTATCTGCCCAAATGTGTATTTCAGAGAATACCTGGGAATACCTGGGAATAGTGCGGATTTTTTTTCATGCATTTTATAACTTAATAAATATGCGTCCTAGCGTCAAACAATCTTCACAGAAAATATGTATTTCAACATACTAAGTAACTTTGTAGAACATTCGTAAGCAATAAAATAATCGTGTGCAAAGTTATTGAGTGTAATTGATTTTCAAATGCTCTTTTAACACATCATTATATTTCGTAACCGGAAAGAGATAGATAGTTACTTTATTCAGCAAAGTTGCTTATTTTAGTATTTTCTGCAACTTTTGGACAAAAAAACTTTTTTTTTAAATTATTTAAGAAAACAAAAGTTTGTATCACCCTAATAGTGGTCACCCTAATAGTGCAGGAAGATGCGCTTTATTTTATTATTTTACTTCTCCGAAGACACCACCTTTGAAAAAATACACATTTTTCATCAAACGGTTTTTAGCGTAAAAACAGTTATATTAATTAATGCAGAAAAAACGAAACAGTCTCCAGCAAAAATATTCCTCTTTAATGTGCAAAATGTTGTCTAGAACATCACATTGAGTTGTCTGTTGAAATAAACATGTTACAAGAAGAAATGCGATTGGAGGGGTCGTTTAAAAACAAAGGTCTATTGCTGAAAATGGGTAAAAGGTAGAAGTTTGATATCTTCAGAAAAAATACTTGAAATTGGTTTAACTTTAATATTCTGAAACCAAAAAGGTGAAAAAAAATTTACTCAAAAAGTTATTACATAAATTGTTGTTAAAGTAACACGTAAATATTGGACGACTCCTTCAAAAGATGCATCATTTTTTCATTCAAAAAGTTACCGAAGACTACATTGAGCTGAGACACGCCGTTTAACCGCAAATATTTTTGTCCAGAAATTTCAATGTCTGGCCCATAGTGCTATGTCATCCGCTGTCAGTCGTTAGACCGTCCGATGTCGGTTGACAACCGTCACCGTAATATCCCGCCGGTGTAGTGCGCCCAGCGCCAACATCCTCCCCCCCGTAACACTTGCCACAGGTCCAAGTTTTACCACCAACATCTATTAGAGCTAACTTGGATACAGGCCTTCGGAGAAGCCCCCTCGCAGTTCTAAAGACGGCTTGCCGGATTCGGCCATCACTTCCAGCTACCACCTCCATCACTCGCCCTCTAGTCCAGTTGTTTCGCTTGTCGTCCTCCACGATGAGCACTAGGTCACCGGTGGCTATCATCCGCTCTTCCCCGAACCATTTCGTTCTCTTCGTCAGAGTGGGCAGCATTTCCCGGATCCATCGTCTCCAGAAACAATCCAGTTGATGTTGCAACATTCCCCACGAACTCTTTACCGCTTCTGTGCTAGTTCTTGGCTCCACCGCAGACTGCCGAATTCCGCTCGAACTTCCCAACAGGAAGTGGTTCGGAGATAAAGCCTCGCTTTCTTCCGAGTCCAAAGGCAGATATGTTAGGGGGCGTTGATTGACAATGGCCTCCGCTTCAATGACCAAGGTATTGAGTGACTCGTCGTCCAGCTTCCGGTCACTGTTGTAGGCGCTCAACATCGCCTGTTTTACGGAGCGCACCATACGCTCCCATGCGCCGCCCATGTGTGGAGCCGATGGAGGAATGAATAACCACTTAGTGTTCGTACTGGTCACAGTCGCAGCAAGTCCCTGCAGAATCTGCCTCGCCAACACTCTTTCCGTGCCGTGGAAGTTGGTCGCATTATCGGAATGGATCTCGGCCGGGGCTCCTCGGCGACATACGAAACGACGGATACTCTTTATGCAGGCTTCGGTTGATAAGCTGCATACCACTTCGCAGTGTACCGCTCGAATGGTAAGGCAGGTGAAGAGTGCCACCCATCTTTTAGCACTACTGCGTCTTACTTTCACCACCAATGGTCCGAAGAAATCCAGGCCGACATACGTGAAGGGCCTAGTAAACGAAGCTAAGCGAGCTGGAGGAAGGGAAGTCATGCGTGGCATACGAGGCGCCGCTTGGCGCAGCTTGCATACGGTGCATCCACTAGCAACCTTTCGGACGACTGCTCGTAGGTTAGGCACGTGGTACCGTTGACGGGTCTCGTTTACCACAGTCTCTGAATTAGCATGTTGGAACCGCCGGTGGTACGCGTCCACTACGAGAGTTGTTATACGGTGCCACTTGGGCAGAATCACGGGAAACTTCGTTTCCGTACACACATTTGTCGCTGCTCCTATCCGTCCATCCACTCGCAGAATACCCGTCTCGTCGATAAATGGCGTCAGCTGATGCAAAGCGCTCCGTTTGTTCAAGCCTGTTTGATCGGTTCTTGGTTGGTCACGGTTGTCTGAAAGCACCGCAATTTCTTCCGGGAATCTCTGTCGTTGCGCCATCGAAATCAACGTTACTTCAGCTTGCCTCGGCTCGTCTTGGTCAAGGTAACCTCCAATTTTCGCCTCGCCGTAGATTGTCCGTCTCAGATTCCCTACGTAGCGATGTACGAATGCCATTGCTCTGAGTAAGCGTTCCCACTTGAAAAAAAGCTCAAAATCGATCAATGCCGTAGACACGGATACTTCCACGTGAACATTGCACGTACGTAATTCTTCTTCGACGATTGGTTGTGACTTTTTCTGTTTCGGCCACTCTTCGACAGGTTGGTATAAAAACGATGGTCCCTGGTACCAGCAACTTTTGACGTCCACGGATGGACCGTTCCCCCATTTCGTAGCAAGATCCGCCGGGTTTTGCTTCGACGGTACCCACTGCCATTCGTTCACATCTGTCTGCTCCAGTATTTCACCAATCCTACAGGCTACATACTGCTTATACTTGCGGGGGTCTGCTCTTATCCACGCCAGAACTGTGGTAGAGTCCGACCAGAGAAATCGCTCTGTTACTCTTACGGTATGGGATTCCAGAACGAAGAGTATTAGTCGCGTTCCAAGGACAGCCGCTTGCAGCTCCAACCGAGGAACTGACAAGTGTTTTAGTGGTGCCACCTTGGTCTTGGCCGTTACCAAAACACATCGTGTTATTCCATCAGCGTCAACAATTCGGAAATAAGCCACTGCTGCATACGCAACTTCGCTTGCGTCGACAAATACGTGCAACTGCAGCTGACGGTAACTCTGCAGGGTAGCATTCGGAAAATAGCATCGGGGTATTTTTACGGCCGATATCTGCTGCAGCAAGCCGATCCAGCTCTGCCACCGTTCCCAGTGGTCTTCACCAATATGCTCATCCCACTGTGTTCCAGCGCGCCAAATATCCTGCAGTAAGATTTTGCCGTGCACCATGAGAACGCTCAGCAAGCCAAGCGGGTCGAAAAAACTCATAAGACATCGTAGAACTTGCCTCTTTGTAGGACGCGAGTCACTCTGCAAGATTTGCTGCACATCGTCTTTCAGCTGTACGGAAAAGCTCAGGGCGTCTTCGTCCGTCAGCCACAACATCCCAAGCACCCGCCCGTATTCCGTCGTTTTATCTTGGAACACGTGCCTGTTGCTGGTATCGATAGCTTCTCCCATGTGTTGTTTCACGGCGACACTGTTTGACTGCCAGTTTCGCAGCAGGAAACCTGCTTTACTGTGGATCGCCTTGACTTGCTCCGAAACCTGTATTGCTTCAGTTTCTGCACCAAAGCTGTCGAGGTAATCGTCGACGTAGTGGTTGTCTATGATCCCTTCGACAGCTCTTGGAAACTCTCCGACAAAGTCTCCGGCGTTCTTATTTTTTACATACTGCGCCGATGCTGGCGAACAGGTGGCCCCGAAGGTAGCCACGTCCATAACATAGACTTCCGGTGAAGCGGTTGAGTCTTTCCGGAACAAGAAACGTAACGAATGCCGATCTTCTCTTCGGATTTCCATTTGATGGAACATCTCTTTTATATCGGCGGTGACCGCCACAGCAAACTGCCGGAACCGTGCCAAAACAGCCGGCAACGACGTCAGATGATCCGGGCCTTTCAGAAGAAGTGCATTGAGAGAGATCCCGTCGACCGCAGCTGCAGCATCCCATATTAGACGGACCTTCTCCGGCTTCTTAGGATTTATGACCGCTCCCAGCGGTAAGTACCAGACACGTTTCGGATTTGCCACTTTCAGTTCATCCTCACTGGCTCGATGCGCGTAGCCTTTCAACTCGTATTCATCGATCTGACGGAATATTTTCTTTTAACGATGGATTTCGTTCCATCCGACGCTCCAAACATACTAGCCTTCGGAACGCCATACCATAACTATCCGGAAATTCGATATCGTCGTACCTCCAGAGTAACGCTGTTTCAAACCGCTCTCCAACTCGTACGGTGGTTTCATCTAGCAGGCGTTCAGCTCGCCTGTCTTCCGCGGATGATACTTTAATCCCAGGTTCGGTGCCGACGTCATCAAGCAGCTCATGCAATTCGCGATCCGGTTCGCAAGCGCAGGCATGGAAATTGAGAGTGGGGGATGAGTGAAACCCACTTCCTCCGAATACGCACCAGCCCAGCCTTGCCTTCATGGCAACTGGCTCGTTGATATTCCCTTCCTTAACCTTCAGTGGTAGGGTAAGTCGTAAATTGTTCACCCCGATCAACAGCTGAGGAATAGCTTTTTCATAGCCGGAAAGTGGAAGCCCTCGAAGATGAATTGATTCATGAATTCGTTGATTGGCAGCGTCTGCCCGGGCAAGGCGAGCTTTTTCACGGTTCGTACATTTTTCAGTGGGTGATGCTTTCCACCATACGCACTAGATACCTCCAACTGTAGCTGCTTCGATTCGGCTTCGATCCTGGAGACGTCTTCCGTTCAAGTAAGACACAATGGAGCCGATATGCCGCTCGCACTGATGTTACGCGCTAATTCCTCTTCGACGAGTGTAAGGGATGAGCCATCGTCCAGGAAAGCGAAGGTTCTAACCCAGGGTGTCGATTACCTGGAAAATCAGGGAAAACCTGGAAATGTCAGGGAAATTCGTTTCAACCTGGATAAGTCAGGGAATGTCAGGGAATTTCATTTGAAGTCAGGGATTTTTAACAGGTGAAGAAAATATACCGAAAAAGCTATGGCTTGGCAAGGATAGCATTTATTTCAAGTAGCTGGCACATTGTTATTCATTGCCATCACAAATGCACAAATGAAATGAAAGATGGCACGTTATTTTGAGTTTGACTCACGTGCAACCAATCTGTTGCGTACAAATTTCACAGAGTTTCGAAATCGAGTTTCGAATTTCATGAATGTGCGACTGACCCGCTCTTTACCAGACCACGCTTCTCATCAACGGTTGGACCGATTTGATCGATTTTCGTAAGGGCTCACCGCTCACCACCTAATTGATCATTATCAATATTTCAATATTTATTGGATTCTTCGATATTGATCGGATATTTAGCACAAAAGTTTTTGGGACAACTTTTGTGCTTAATTAGTTTATTTTGCATGGAAAGTGACATAAAAGTCCATGCTAGGCTAGTGGATGTTGACATATTTTTAATCTGTGCATCACTATTGTTGAGACAATACTTTTTCTGTTTTCTCTACGGCCAATGTAGCAAGATTCTTACAACACTATTCTACGCTTCGAGAACAACTATTCATTGGGTCATGGGAGCTGACATTTAGAAAAGTCTAACTTTTAATACAAAGAAATTTTGCATCTAGATAATTCCAGACTTCCGGACCGAAATCAGACTGTAACCGAAACGAGAACGAATCAAACTGAACCAAAATCAGCCTTTGAAAATAAGCTACGGCATTTAACCCATTTGTGCCGGAACCCGGACTTTAATTTTTATTCTGATGTCGATCACTAGTGAAAACCTACGATTAATTCGTTTTCGGAGGATAGACCATTTCAGCATCAAAATCTTGATTTAGTCCAACAAATCAGTCATATGTTTGATACTCGACTGGAAGCACCCAGGGGAGCACAGAGTCCATAGAATCATAAACCCGACGTTATTAAAAGTAGATCGAATAAAAATATAAGATCTGGATTCAAATAATAGAACGAAGCTGCGTTGCTCACTTCATCGTCGCAAAAAAGATGCATTTGAATTGATAAAGACAAATGAATTCATTAAGAAATAGTAATTAAAGAGTTAACAACCAATTTAGTCTAATAAACACTTTGAAAAGAGAAATTAGCGAGATATTTTGCAACTGGATTTTTTCGAAATACACCTGGAAAAACCTGGAAAAGTCAGGGAATTTTATTTTCACCGGATAATCGACACCCTGTAACCGTTCTTTTCGGTCCGTAAAGCATTATCGGGATGATGCGGAACGATAACGATTGGCCGGCATCCGATGTGCATGATTACCAGCGGTTTCGATGCTGGTCACTGCCTTCGGTCTTCCAGATCCACCGGACGGTTGATTATTACGGTTAGAATGGAGTAGCGGATGATGGCGGAAAGTGCATCCGTTAATTCCGCACTGGACTGAATTTCGACAACTTCTTCTGCCATGCGCATTTAAGCAGCTACGACAGAGTTCATTGGTTTGCGCTGCCTTCCACCGATAATCGATGGAAAGCGATTTGAACATGTCGCAATCCCGCACTCGATGTCCTCGACGCTTGCAAATACCACAAGGCTTATGGTCGTCCTTCGACAGTTCTGGCTGGTTGATATGAGCATTGATCAAACCCCTATTCTTTATTTTCAACTGTTCCTTACTAGCTGCCTTTCCGAATCCTCCAGTGTACTGGGTCACTTTACTGGCCGATATCACCACGCCGTTCATAAAATCCCCGAAGGTCTTGAGGTTCACCTCCGGATACCGCTGCATGAAATTCGCCCACTCCATCTTCACATGTGCAGGCAACTTGTCCACCAGCTCCATCAGTAAACACGGGTTCGTCAGGTGAGACTGCTGACCTGCTGCCTCCAGGTGGTCGCACAAACTTTGAACCGCCATCCCAAATTCGATAAGTGTTTCGAGCCGCTCCGCCTTAGGTGCAGGAGTCGATCGAACTTTATCCAACAGTACGTTGATCAGCAGTTCCGGGCGTCCGTAAAGCAGCTGAATGGTGTTGATCACTTGCGACACCGATGCTGGCAGTAGGAGACGGCTTCTTACAGCTTCGTAAGCGGCACCTTTCAGGCATCGTTGCAATCTGGTTAAATTTTCAACACTGGAATATCCACACGCGGCGGTTGTATTTACGAACGCACTAATGAAAAGAGGCCAGTCAGCGAGGTTACCGGCGAAAGGGGGAAGATCGCGGGGCATTATTGGTCGTGCGGCTAACTGCGAGGGGGAAGGACCTGCTTCTGGCATTCTTGCTGCCATAAACGTAGGATTAACATTTGACGATGGATCGTTAGCATTGGGACATGGATTGACATGAACCGATTGACTTTCTTTTCTCCCTATAGGGGTAGAAGTTGGGCAAGTGGAGGTATGTTGATTTTGAGAAGTAGGCATAGTCTTGGTAGGTTCAACTGGATTTGTATTTTTGAGTACCGGACTAATTGCTCCCAATTTATCAAGTATCTCTTGATAATGATTGCTCGGCTGAGCAGAAGTTTTCGTTTTTGTAATGGAATTTATTGGTGGCTTACCTGGTGGCAGTACGGGGGGTAAAGAGGGGATAGTGTTACCAATGGAGGTCGGCGCGCGACCGTTAGACTGCACATTTGGCACCGTTTTGGGAATTGCGCCTGTGTGCAGCTGCTGATTCCCGAGGTGTGGTGGCAGGATCGCTACGGTTTCTTCTTGCTGCCTTTGCGGTCCCTTCGCTGGGTTGGGCGCTGCCTGACGCTCCGTAGCTGGCTCTTGAGGTATTCCCCCTACGGCTCCATCTTTAGATGACTGCTGCTTCACCCATTCGTTGACACGTTGTTGCTTAGATCGTCGACTCACTTGGCTACGGTTGCTCGCTCTATCTCGTTCTTCTTCACGCTCCTCAAGCAGGGAATATTTTTCCTGGATGAGTTTTCTCTCCATCTCGATGGCCTTTTTCGGCTTCCGATGCGCGCTGTTGGATTGCGCGCTCGTCTTCAAGCCTCTGCAGCTTCAAGGCGATTTGAGCTGACCGGCTGGTCGACTTGGAGTGGACACTCGTAGACAAGCAATTGCGACATGACCAGGATCTTTCCGCTACCGATGCAGTCACTCCTGCACAGCACATATGCCACCAGCTATCACACTGGTCGCATTGCACGAAGTTGTCGTAAGCTGCGGGGCGCGAGCAGTTGACGCAGCCTCCCGTTGGCTCCTGATCAGGCGTTCGTGTCGATTCATCATTTGCGCCGATTCCTTCCGCACTCATAGCCAGCGAAAGTTTTAAAGTTGTGTTCGG
This sequence comes from Sabethes cyaneus, assembly GCF_943734655.1. Taxonomy (NCBI): domain Eukaryota; kingdom Metazoa; phylum Arthropoda; class Insecta; order Diptera; family Culicidae; genus Sabethes; species Sabethes cyaneus. Next base: position 79,158,586 of record NC_071353.1, read on the forward strand.
ACGAGGTGGATCTTTTCGGGACACCGGGTTCTGAGCAGCACGAAAAATCACGATTGCAATTCTGTGCAGCTTTAAACTGCAATATTTCGTTTAATTAGCTCATTTTAGTTTGACTTTACAATAGTTATTTTAACTTACACTTTCGGTGTTGGGTGATAATTTTAGATCCACACGTGTCGTTTTAGGTTTACTATTTTTTAGGATCTTTAGAAGTAGATATTAAGTTTCATATCAATATAGATTTTACAATTTTAACTATTTTAAGTAACTACTTACGGTAGATTTTAGTGTAGATTAAGAAATTAACAAGTTTTAACAAATTATAAGTAGGTATAATCAACCAATTGGAAATAAATCTATAAATTTGCCAAATAACGCTCGTCGTTAGGTTTTCTTCTCAACGCAACGATGACTTTCACAAAATGACTTCAAGATGGTCGCTTACTCAGCCTATGTCATCCGCTGTCAGTCGTTAGACCGTCCGATGTCGGTGGACAACCGTCACCGTAATATCCCGCCGGTGCAGTGCGCCCAGCGCCAACAGCCAGCGTTGCCATGTCGGTGCTACGATACGGTGCACCGGCGTGGGCCCTGGCTTTGGAGAGTAAGCGCAATCAGGCATGTCTGAACAAGGTGTTCAGGCTGTTAGTATTGCTGCAGCGTCAGTGCCCAGTACGGGTAACATTGACCACCGGTGGCCGCGACGGTTACCATTGACCGAAGCTACGCGACAGCGAAAGTTTTACCTTTCGGTACGGCCGTAAGGTTTAGTTCTATGCCAGGCTCAGGGGCACGCGCAAATGTTTGCACATGGAAAATAACAAACATTGTACGTCGAACGTGCGATGGGAGTTAGCTTAGTACATGTGTGAGAAGTTTCGCGCGCCAACTGGGACTCTCATAGAACTTAAGTTCCGCTCTACTCTCTCTTTGTTTTTCTCAGCAGCTGCTCTAGTACTTCTTGCTACGAGCAATTAAAAGCTGTTATAAATACGGGCGGCAACGCCACGAGCAAGGGTGTAATGATAATTTAAAACCTCAAGCAGAGGTTTGTAGAGGTACAACTGTATGTAGAGGTAGTGTGTTTTGGAAGCTACACAATTACTCAGCTTACAACAGTTTCAACGTTGTTTTCAGATTAGTTAGTGACTTACTGTGTAATTTATTTATCGAGATACATTATTTTTAAATTTCAAATAAATGTCAGATTCAACTACATAACCATTCTTAATAGTACTTAGACTGAGTGGGATTCAGCTACATATGGTGACAGCAGAAAAAGAAGAAAAAAAACAACACTTCAGGGACGCCAAAGATTTCTGACTGGTAGTAGGCAAAGTTAAAGAGTAGGACAATAGTGAAGTGAAGTGCGTAGGCATCGATACTACGACGGTTCAGAAGAACACCGTTCAGCTTGTACTCGTTCTACCGGAAAATATAATGGGTGGAGGAGCAGTAAGGAAGCAACCAGCCAATACGCTGAGGAACAGCATTATAGGGTGAGTAAGCTCTTCAGATCGCTTTATATCACTTAGCGTTTTTTTTTGTTAAACTAAATTAAGTAACAATCACGTAACGTTAGTCCACCTAACGGTGAAAGAAACCTGTAGTATACGGAATTAGTTGCTATTTGAGTGAAAAAGTTTACAAAATTTGAACAAAATAGGAACACTTTCAAGTTTTAATAGATTCCTTTTTAATGAAATTGCTGAGTAAGGATATGTAAGTTATTAATCTGAGCAAGTGCAAATTCTGGCAAGTGCAAGTGCAAATTATTCGATGCGTTAACAATTTAAATTGTTGGGAAAATGTATGCAGCAAAGTATCAGCAAATGAAAAATTACTGGCTTTAGAAAAATTTCTTGTAATAATATGTTCTATAACTTTGCAGAACACATCAATGTGTTATATTGACGGTGAAGAAAATTAATTCTATATTCAACTTAAGGGGGATTAATTAAAATTTAAATTCCACCAGAGGTTAGAGGATTCAAGTTCAAGAAACTCTTCCAAAGGTTCGATAAACCTAAAACCAAGTTTTCTCAGTCAAAACTCAAGTACACACGTTTTCTTTGGTGGGGCTATTGGGCGCGCGAGTAACGGTGATACAAAAGTGGCGGGAGTGTTCGAGAATTAACATCTTTTGGCACGGTACAACCAAAGCTTATGAAATTTCGCATATATATTCGTAGTGTCAAAACCTCTCGTTTGATATTACTATAATTGAAATTAGGGAAATTACCTTGGTTAAAATCATTACAAATTATTGTTAATTTTGATGTGGAGTATACGGTTGCTCATAAATTCTAAATTAAAACGTCCAATCAAAAAAATCATTCAATAGTGATCTATTATGAGATATTATCTTTCAAGTGAGACTAATATCGCATTATTCGGTTCAGCCATCTCTGGGAAACAGGCGGTAGAAGCCACGAGTTTTACCTTGAATTAACAGAACTAATGAATTTTGAACATAAAGAAGTAACTGAGGGTGATCTTGAACAACTAGAGCACATCCAAGAGTTCATCTTCAAGGAATACGAGAACTTATATAAAAATAAACTAAGACCTAGATCACGCCAAGGGATTTTTCATAAAAACGAAACGCTAAGTGCGGCGCTTGAAGAGTTTGAAGCAATTGTCTCAAAATATGAGCAATTAAATAAAACTAGCATCTGGAACGAATTGACTGATCGACTAGAAGCAGTCAAATCGAAGTACAAGCTCTGCAAAGCAATTTTAGAGAGCACGAAGGAAATTGATCCTTCAAGCAAAAGCAGCTATTCCAAGTCAAAAAGAGCAAATATACACCTAAGGAATAGACGAGTATCTGCTGGTGACGGTTCCGACGCAGAAGAAAAAGAAGTCTTAGAAACAACGCTATCAGAGCCGGAATTATACTTCGGCCCGATACGTAACGGAAAGATTCTATCGTCAACCCTCAGCAATCACGACGAAAGTGAGTTTGAGGAAGAAGTATCCGAGTTGAGGGAATTCAGTAGGAAATTTAGCGCAAGTTTCAAACAAAAAATCTACAAAATGCCGGAATTTCCGACCGAGAAAGCGCTACAATGCATCCCAGAATTTAGGGGAGCAAGCGCAGAATTGGACGCATTTTTATGTGCGGCAGACCTGTTCGCGAAGCAAATTAAGGCCGGCGAATCAGACGAGCCGCTTGTTCATGTAATCTTAATAAAACTCAAAGGGCCGGCAGCCAGTTATTTTAAGAGAATAAAGGCGGAAACGTGGGTAGAAGTACGGCAAAATTTGCAGAAAGAATTTGGAACTCGCATAAAGCTAGAAGAAGTGTTCCAAAGAATTGAAACGCTGGAGCAAGAACCAAACGAAACCTTCCAAAGCTATAAGGACCGAGCGCTGGCTTTGAAAGATCACATTGATACGTATGCGGGGGGGGAAACATACGCCTTAAGAAGTTTAAAAATACACTTCTTGGGGGGGTTAAAGAGCAGGAATTTAAAAAACCTTGCGAAAACCCAGAAGAATTGTTCGTTTGAAGAACTTCTAGACTATTTGCAAGACGAGTGCATCGACGTCGAGCAGATAGAAGATATAGAAAGGCGCCTACGGAATGCTCGAATATCGGCAATTCCGAAGGCGCAACAAAATAAATTCCAAAACCCACAGGGGGAGAATGGAGTAGAAGAATTACTAGCAAACGCTCAGCAAGATTTTAGGCGAAGCCGGAATAGGAACGGTAATCCTAATAGGTACGCTGGCACACAGCAAGGCTTTAGAAGAGATGAAAGCTTCAATAATTTTGAAAGCAACCGCAACCATAACGCGGGGATGCAAGATCAACCCTTCCAAAATTTCGGGAGGAACAGGAATATTAATACGGCATGGAACAACCAGAATTTCAATCCCTATGCAAACGCATACCAAAACCACTTTCAGGAAAACAATAATTTCCAAAGTATGCCATATGACTATCACAATTACAACCCGTACACAAACACGCACCACAATCAAGTCCAGGGAAATATTAATTTCCACAATAACCACAGTAACTATAGAAATATTTGCAATCCTGGGATGCAACAAGCACAAACCAACATGTACGCAAACACAAACCCGAACATGGAAGGACATATGAATATTAATCGAAATACTAGTAATAATCATTACCAAAACTGGGGAAACAACGGGAATTGGGTACCCAACCAAAATTTGGGATACACACAAGAACAAAACGGGCGAATAAATGCACAACCAAATGTAAATTATTTCAATGCATACCAACCAAACAACAATAGAAGTTATAACCAAGGAAAAAACTAATTAACGGAGGGTTCGTTTACGGCGTCCGAATACCTCGACCACTAGACAATCAGTCAGAAAGACGCTTTAATTTTAACATAAATGCAGCAGAAGTTGCGATGGCAGAAACTGGCACTAGCAACAATAGACTAGGAAACTATATCGAGCAATTTCGAGAATATATCCCGGAACATGAGAAGATGTACATTGAATTCACGAGCAATAGCCAATTCGTGTTAAACATTGCCACGGTGAATAGACCATTTATAAACATAATGTATATGCTAGATACGGGAGCATATAATAACATAATAAGGTGGGATACATGCATAAGAATAGGGGTAACAAACATAAATTATAATAGAAGAGTAACAATAACGGGGTTTAATATGGCTCAAACAGAAACAATCGGGGAAGTAGTCGTAAATTTATTGATAGGTACCACTTGTTACATGGCCAAATTTCACGTGGTACATAATCTATGTGTTCCTGGAATCATAGGGGCGGAATTTTTGAAACAACATACCCTTTTCATTAGCGAAAATTTTTCATATATAGCCTTACGAAAACCAAACGGAAATAGGAGGCATATTACGGGAAATAGCTGTAAGGAAAACCCACTGGGGGATAGAACAGGGTCACTCAATGCCTTGAGGGAAAGAGTTAGCAATAACAACCAGGATACAGTAACACAAACCGCTGCGCCTCAGGTAAGGAAACAGGTATTGTACGCCGAAAAAGCGTGTCAAACCGACGCAGTAGAGCATGAAGTAGGATTTAAGGCCGCAGCATGTGAGAAGGAATGCCAAACGGACGCACTAAAGAATGGTGTCATTCGCGAGGAGCAACCAACATACGATATTAATAGATATTTAGCGAGAAACTGTGGAGCGTGTGCGACAACTGGTGACACACACAATATGCTCCCACAAAGTGGCACCAATATAACGGATGTTAGGAAATCAAGACAAGGATCTAGAGAAATCTCAGAGGACGAATCATCAGATGTCGGAATTTCAGGCGGTTGGAATATAGGATATAACATTGAAAGTATGAATATAGAGGAAGAGATGTATCCCGAAGACTTGGATGCTCACCAAGATAATAGTTTAGTAGAAAATAGGAATTACGGAAAATTATGCGGAAACAATCGCATACAAAGATTGTTTGAAATCCTTAATCTAACGCATTTAGAAGAAGGAAACTTTAATGTAATGGAAACAATAATGAGAAGATACAAGGATGTTTTCTTTATGAAAGGAGATCAATTGACAACCACAGACGCAGCAATACATGAAATTGAAACGACAACTAACATACCCATTAACAAAAGACAGTATAGATTCCCAGAAGCCACGAAAGAACATATAAACGAGGAAATTGGAGAAATGCTGAGGCAAGGGATCATCAAACCCAGCAAAAGCCCTTGGAATGCCCCAGTCCTATGTATACCAAAAAAGGATGTAGACGAAAACGGTAAACAAAAACATCGGATCGTGGTAGATTTTAGGGCCCTTAACTTAATAACTAAGCCTTTCGTTTTTCCAATCCCGCTTATCGACGAAATTCTAGATAACCTAGGAGATAGCGTGTACTTCTCAACATTAGATCTGAAATCAGGGTTTTTCCAAGTCCCAATTCACCCAAAAGATGGGGCCAAAACTGCGTTCTCGACACCTAAAGGGCATTTTGAGTTTACAAGAATGCCTATGGGGTTAAGGAACAGTCCGTCGACGTTCCAGAAACTTATGAACACAGTGTTATATGAACTAGGGGATATCAAAGCCACTGTATATCTGGATGATATCATCATTTTCGGAAAAACTATTAAAGAACATAATGAAAATTTATGCAAAGTGTTAGAGGCCATGCGGCGCCACAATCTAAAATTGGAGCCCGCAAAGTGCCAGATTTTGAAAACAGAAATAAAATATTTAGGACACATTATCGACAACAAAGGTGTTCGACCTACAGACGATAATATAAAATTGATCAGGAAAATGGGGGTACCAAAGACAGTTAGGGAAGTTCGGTCATTCTTAGGAACCGTAAATTTTTATGGAAAATTTATCCCAAAAATAGCCGAAACTAGAAAACCATTAAACGAGTTGTTAAAGAAAAATACTAAATTCGTATGGACCACAGACTGTGAAATTGCATTCGAAAAATTGAAAAACTTTTTAACGTCAGAATCATTATTAGTAAGACCAGATTACAAGGACACCTTTGTCATGACAACAGACGCAAGCGAGCATGCCATCGGGGCTGTACTTTCGAATGAGAAATCGACGGATAAACCAATAGCCTACGCTAGCAGAGGGTTAATAGGAGCAGAACGGAGATATCACATAATCGAGAAGGAGTTGTTAGCAATAGTCTGGGCAGTAAATCGTTTTAGACACTACATCTACGGGTAAAGGTTTATCGTATACACGGACCACCGGCCGCTGGTATCCCTTTGGCATCTAAAAGAGACTTCACCAACACTTACTCGACTGCGGTTGAAATTACAAGGCCTAGAGTGCGATATCCGATACAAACAAGGCCGGGACAACATCGTAGCAGACTTTCTGTCGCGGCTACCGCAGGATACTGGGTCAACAAATGTGGCTATCGTTACACGGCAGCAAAAACGGCGAGAACAACAGGAGGATGATCAAAACCACCAAAATCAAGCATGCGAGAACACAGGTGGAGCGAGTACACATGGTAAAAAGCAGGCATCTAGTTGGGATCCACGCATGGATGAACTCGAGAATATCGATTTTAGCACAGACGAAAAGCACGTAAACAACAAGGGGTTAGAATTTAAAGACTTCAAGGAAGCCTTGAGCAGCGGGCACATAGAGCAGAAACTAGTAACATTCTCAAAAGAGAAAATCAAGGAAGACGATACGGAAGCCAATCTGCTTATCTTGAATAGTCGGTCAGCTTATAAAGAAATAAGCGAATTTGCAGACCTACCACATGGTCTAAAGGATTATACGAAAGGGAAGGTATTTTCCATCCCAGAACGAAAATTATGGGGTTGCATTCTGAACGGCGCGAGTCGGTCATTAACTAGTCCACAGGTCTTATTAGAAAGCATAGGGGAAGCATTTCGTAACAGCCCGGAATACGTAAGGAAAGCAAGAACCATACAAATAATTAGCTTTAGGGACTTACAGACTCCTTCAAACATAGATATTTTGAGATTCGTTGCAGGAAAGTTGGATAAATTGTTTACTCTATATGCACCGGAACATAAGCGAATGTGGCTACCACCAGAAAAAAGAGAAACAGTATTGTCGGAGTTCCATGACTCTCCGTTAGGCGGACATGTCGGAATCAAACGCATGTTGAAACGGCTCAACCCTATGTTTAACTGGGAAAATATGCGAAGAGACGTTGAGAACTATGTCAAACAATGCGAGTCTTGTCAGAAGAATAAGATATGGCCAGCAAATAGAGCGCCAATGAAAATTACGACAACGTCATATGAACCCTCTGAGAAAATATTTATGGATACAGTAGTACTTCCGGAGTCAAATAACGGGAACAAGTATGGTCTAGTAATACAAGATGATCTCACAAGATATTTGACAGTCGCAGCAATGGAAAATCAAGAAAGTTACACAGTAGCGAAATGCTTCGTAGAAAATTTCATTTGCAAATTTGGAACACCCTTAGACTTGGTCACAGATCAAGGAGCAAATTTTGTTAGCAACCTAATGAAAAATGTTTGTAAAATTTTGAAAATTAAGAAAATTACAACGTCAGCATATCATCCGCAAGCAAACCTTGTAGAAAGATCAAATAGAGAATTAAAAACATATTTGCGGCAATTTGTAGGAAACGACCCAAAATCATGGGACAGTTTACTTCCATATTTCACATTCGAATATAATACAACGAACAATGCATCTACCGGGTTTTCACCTTTCGAGTTACTTTATGGGAAAAGAGCTAGAATCCCAAATTCCGTATACAGAATAAGGGACATGGAATACAACTACGGCGATTACGTCAATGAAATGAAAGTAACGTTCAAAAGATTATATGACACGGCGCGGGAAAACCTGCTAATTTCAAAGAAAAAGCGAAAGGAAATTTACGACAAAAAAGCTAACGAGTGGCAACCAATGTGGGGAGATCTAGTACTAGTAAAAGCTGTCCCAATCGGTACAGGACAAAAACTACAAAGCAACTGGAGAGGTCCATATGAAGTCGTAGAGCTACCAAGCGATATGACCACTATTATAAAAAACGGGAATAAGTTGGAAAAAATTCATAACAACCGGTTACGACAGTATCATGAATAAAAAAAAAAAAAAACGCTAGAAAAATAAACAATATAGGCCATAACCACAAACCAAAAAAAAAAATAAAAAAATAATTCAAATGGAATAAACGCAGTATTTCGTTTATTGCAGTATAATAATCATGGTGCAAGCCGGTGGAACAGGCGCCACGGAGGTTATTCTGGAACACCTAGGGGACACTTTAGTAACCCAGGGTAACTATGAATTTAATGTAATATTAAACACGACGCAAATCAATAATGACTTGAACAAGTTGCGTATAGTAATGGAAAATTGGTACGAGATGTGTAGTAAATTGGAACTAGATTTAAGACAGTTACACTGTATACCAATTTACGAGAAGCAAGAAGAAATGCTAAGAAAATTTACAGAAACCCAGAACTACATAAAATTATTTTTCGGAGGAAGCAGGTGCAAAAGGTCATGGACATTTTGGAACGACATGGACGACAATGATAGAGTAAGAGTCGACAAAAACCTGGACAAACTCAGACATAACGAAGAACAAATTAAAGACACCACAGACCACCAAACAGCAGCGTTAGAAGAGATGTACAAAATAGTAAATAAATCCGTCATAACAATTGACGAGGAAGCTATGCAAATAAACAAAAAAATATCCATTCTTCAAGAAAAAGTAGGAATGGACGCAAAATTTGTAGAAAGTATTAAACAGAAAATGTATGTAGAAACAAGTTTAATGGGATTAATATTTTGGATAGAGCGTCTAATAACGAAAATTAAAGACCAACAAAACCAGATCTTAGACTTAGTACTAGGAAAAGATAAAACACAGGTCATATTCTCAATTTTGGGACCAAATTTTATTGAAACATATCTCGACGAACAAAATTTAGACTTACCAGGTGACTTAAATATTCCGAAACGCACAAATGGCGGTATAGACGCTGCCATAATACAGCTCATGGATTTCGATTTCTCTTTAAACCAGAAGTTTGAAATTAAAATAGTATTCAAGGTGCCATTAGTTAAAAGAGAACCACTTACAACCAGACGGGTGATAATAGAGCCACATGTGAACGGGTCAATTGTCACAATGGTAGAAGTAAATAAAGATACAATCCTGAACATAAAGGATTCAAATTGGGGTTACATACTAAGCTACGATGAATGGAACAGATGTACAAAACTGGGAGATATAAAAGTATGCAATTCAACAGCTAAAGAAGAAAATCTCAGGGAAAGCGATGAATGCTTGGTACACATAATCTTCAGGAACAATACAAGTAACTGCAAGAAAAAAAGCTTCAAGACTAAGCATGATCTATGGTTCTCGACAGGGGATCGAAATATTTGGAAATATGTAAGCCCACAGACAATCGTTGTAAATATCTCACAAGGAAATAGTTCAACAAATATTAAAGTAACCGGAAACGGGGAATTTCAGTTAAAACCAAATATGAGTATCCAGACGGAAAACGTAAAATTAAGCTATTTCAATGAATTTGAAAACCCAAAACTATATTCGAAATACGAAGCAAACTTGGGGAATATAACAGTAGAAGAATGGAAAGAAGAATTACTCCCCATTGTTAACGTATCGGAAAAAGTGTACTCTTATGTAGATAAACAGAAATTATTTGAAATAGGAGTGGACATAAACCATCTTAAAGCTAGAAAAACATTATTAGAAAATTTAATTTACGCACCGTATAAATACCCATGGTGGTTTTCATCAGGGACAGTAATATTAGGGGTCATTTTACTGGGGGTTTTAGCTTGCCAATTAAGAGGAAAAATAACTTGTTGTGAAAAAAATTACAGCAAAGACAATGAAATAGCGAGTAGGAAAAACAGGTCGGACATAAAAATCGAAATAGTGAGACAAGGCAACACGGAAAAGGAGCCATTTGAAAAGAATATAAATAGGGAAAGGGAAGACTATACAGAATCGGAAGGTATATATTTAGAACCGATAGCACATATCATAAACGAACGTCAAAATAGAAGTTTAAGGCGACAAGGGAACCTTAGGGGCACCCCGGACCAAAGAGAAACAGAATTCGGTGAAAATAGAATAAACAATATTAAGAAGATCGACATAAAGAAAGAAAAGAACTCTACAGACGGGAGAGAAAGGAACTTCAAGTACGGACCAACCGTATATTAAATAGGAACAAAATCAAGAAGCAGGGTGAACAAGAGCGAGGAGAAGTCGAAACCGGATAGACAGGAACGAACATATAATAATGGCTTAACCTTTACGAGAAGGGGGATTTCAAAACTTTCTATTCTTTTATTAACAGTTTATATTTTCCAGGAAATCCTCAGAGTAGGGAAGCGGACGCGCGAACCTCTGATCGGAAGGGGGAGAGAGAGATGCAACTATGCAAACGGAGAAGAGTAAGTAAGTCTTTCCGGCTAAGGCTAGGAAAGGAAGGTAGAGTATATTTTGGCATAAGGAGAAAAATAAATTAGTTAGAGTTAAATAGAACGGAAACTAATTTGTTTTAAGGTTATAAAGTTTTAAAGTTTTAAAATAAGATAGTTTGTTTTTCTCCGAAGCCTTACAGTTTGCACTTTTTTTTTATTACTCTTTTATTTTTTGCAATTTTTTTTGTTGTGTAGTAGATTCGAAAAAAAAAATGTTTTTTTAGAAAGTTACAATAATATTTTAAAGGTTAAAGTTAAAACATACTTTGAAAATTGAAGATTAAAGAAAGGAGAGTAACAAGTATGGCTCCATAGAAGAATTAAAAGAAAGGAGAGGAACAAGTATGACTCCGTAGAAGAATTAAAAGAAAGGAGAGTAACAAGTATGACTCCGTAGAAGAATTAAAAGAGGGAGAGGAACTCCCGATAGAAAATTGAAAGTGATATTACGGTTAGTGACATAAGAAAAACGTTCAATAGAAACGGTAGATAAAATGTAATTTAATGTAATTCGGTGAACAAATTGAAAGTAATAAAGAACAGAAGTAAATTATATCAAAGGCGTGAAGAGTACGATAAAACCATAAGTCGCCATAAAATATTAATGAAAAAGAAATTAAATTAAGTGCGTAATTCCGTTATTAACGTTTAAATGTAAACCAATCGCAGAGAAAAGGACAATAAAATTCGGTGCGATCGAAGCATCACAGCAAAGTCAGAAACTTTTAATTTTCTTTTGTGATTGGTATAGATTTTTGTTTTCGCGAGTGTAGATATAAGAAATGAAGATCAGTGAGACCAGCAGCCGGAAGACGACCCGAGACGAGGGAAGACAGCCTGCAGTACGAGTAACGGTGAGCTCAAGCTTGGAGAGTTCTCACAGGCGCGAGAGGAGAAAGGACTGTGGGGAACAACGAGTGTAGACGGCCCAGGAATACGTAACAGTACACCAGAACCAGGCGAATTCCGATACAAGAGGTTTCCGGATTCAGTGTGAGGGCAACGCACTACACCAAATAATTAATAGGGGCGATGCAGATATCGCAAAGACCACAGCCCGGCAAATAGTACAAGAAGTAAAACGCAATTAAAACGCAATTCAGGTGGGATTAGAATCTATTTCCCAAATCGGGTGAACATACACTATACACCCTACACATATACACTATAACTATACAGTGTGCATCAGAAAACGTAAAGGTGGTCAAGCATAGAACTTGGCATTATTAATACACCGCGAACCACAATTTCGTCCAGCTAATAGACGAATGCTATCACAGTTCAGTATCAATAATACGAAGTATTAGTACGATATACGAAGTACGGAGAGTGGAAGCCATTACTCCGCCAACCTCTTGGATAAATAACCGAATAGAATTAGGCAACGTGAGAAGCGAAGGCGAGGAACAGAAGAAACGGAACCACAGCAACAACTTACGATCTCCAGCGGGCGACTCTGCACTCAATGTTTCCCCGTTCTTCCCCACTCAAGCCATACAGCACCATTTTCCGACCCGAATTAAGAATAAATTGAAGACGCCAGCAGCGCCGCGGGGACGAGCTCCAGAATAGTGTTTAAGACAAATTGTATTACATATTATATTACACATTATATTACATAGTTGAACAACATACAACATAACAAATTATCTGGCAGTAGTCCACAATAGGGAAGTTTTTACCCCCGAAGAAGAAAGAGAGAGAGAGAGTTAAAATTTTCCAGCTAACGTACCCTCGCAAAATCTGTTGACAAATTCTGCGACCTCATTCGGAAGGGGGATCTGCAGCGTCAGTGCCCAGTACGGGTAACATTGACCACCGGTGGCCGCGACGGTTACCATTGACCGAAGCTACGCGACAGCGAAAGTTTTACCTTTCGGTACGGCCGTAAGGTTTAGTTCTATGCCAGGCTCAGGGGCACGCGCAAATGTTTGCACATGGAAAATAACAAACATTGTACGTCGAACGTGCGATGGGAGTTAGCTTAGTACATGTGTGAGAAGTTTCGCGCGCCAACTGGGACTCTCATAGAACTTAAGTTCCGCTCTACTCTCTCTTTGTTTTTCTCAGCAGCTGCTCTAGTACTTCTTGCTACGAGCAATTAAAAGCTGTTATAAATACGGGCGGCAACGCCACGAGCAAGGGTGTAATGATAATTTAAAACCTCAAGCAGAGGTTTGTAGAGGTACAACTGTATGTAGAGGTAGTGTGTTTTGGAAGCTACACAATTACTCAGCTTACAACAGTTTCAACGTTGTTTTCAGATTAGTTAGTGACTTACTGTGTAATTTATTTATCGAGATACATTATTTTTAAATTTCAAATAAATGTCAGATTCAACTACATAACCATTCTTAATAGTACTTAGACTGAGTGGGATTCAGCTACATTGCGCGTTGCGTGCGGCTACCGTACCATATCGTTGGATGCGATTAGAATTATTGCAGCCATGATTCCAATATGCATACTCCTAGGTGAGGATATCGAGTGCCATAGGCAGAGGATCGTCAGGGGCGCTAGGGATAGAGTTAGGCTGGACTCTATTAGGCGTTGGCAGGCGGAATGGGATCGCACCGACCATGGCAGGTGGACCCATAGGCTGATCCAGAACATATCGTCCTGGATCGGCAGAGGACATGGTGAGGTAAACTTTTTCCTTACCCAGTTTCTGTCGGGACATGGATGCTTTAAGAAGTATCTACATACGCGCGGGCGGGTAGATTCACCCTTTTGCCCCGTTTGCACGGTCGCCGAGGAAACGGCGGAGCATGTGATTTTTCACAGCCCGCGGTTTACGTCCATTCGGCGGGCGATGCTTGCGGTCGTTGGGGAAGACACCAACGCCGACAACATTGTGCAGAGAATGTGCGCTGCGCAGCGCGCATGGGGTACCGTCGATAGGGCGGTAACGGTGGTGATAACGGAGTTGCAACGACAGGGCCTGACATAGCTTGCTATGGTTAGTAATGGGCTGATTGGGCAGCCCAGGCCCTAGGCGAAGGGTAGTGACGGAATGAAATGACAAGGGTGTTGTGTGAACCCACACACGCAACGAATAAGTCGGAGTGCTTAGGCACGTCCTCCCTCCTGAAGTAAAACCTAACGGTAGTTCCGGGAGGGGTTCAATAACGGGCAGCAGGATAGTTTTTAGTAGGTAGGCGCATGTTGGCACCATGTGAATCCTATTCGGCACCGTGAAGGTGCTGTCTATGGAGATTTTCTCCCTGCATAAACAATACAAAAAAAACCGATTTAATCCACCTATTGGTAAAAGAAACCTTTGTTATACCATCTCATTTGTCATTTGAGTTAGAATTCGACACGTAGTGATGTCCGATTACTTCTCAATTAATCGAACTAATCGATTATCCGCTAAAATAATCGATTAATTTTTAATCGATTGCTTTGTGTTTCGATTAGTAGATAATCGATTAACTGGCCCATCGATTATGCCGGATTATTTAAAATTTTATTGTCTGACAATTTCTAACAAATTTAATTATTACAGTGGCAGGCGCTTACCTTCTAAATTAACCACACGCAATCAGCCAGTTCGTTGGTTTCGAGGTACGATGCTGATTTAAGAAACCATGTTCTTTATTCTCTCTTCTTCACTAGTATTTTCCTCCGTTTCCAATCTATGTTCGCGACCTCTGCCTACGATTTCGTGTCCGAAAATCACTCTATGTGGGATGAATTTAGTTGATGAATGAATGCTGTTGTTTAGGGCGTATTCCGCCTCCGAAATTTTCTGATCCCACAGGCGTTAGTCAGATCGAACGTAAGTACGAATCATCGCATTAACGGTTCTGTTTAGACGTTCCACTGGGTTCGCTTGACTACGATGTCGCGCGTTCGCCCAGTGTTGAATCTCGTATTTGCTTAACAGGGTTTGGAACTCCTTTGACTGAAAAACGGTTGCATTATCAGATATCACAAATTGCGGAACCGAGAATCTTTTAAACCATTTCTCCTCGAAAATGCTGCATATACTACTTGACGCAATCTTCTTTACCGGCACAAGACGACAGTACTTAGAGAAAAGATCAAGAATGACCAATAAGTGCGCATTGCCTTGTTTGCTGCGGGGAAGGGATTGGATGTAGTCCAGGTATACAATTTGAAATGGTCTAGAGGCAATCCGTTGTTTTCCCATTTCTGGAGAAGTCGACACAGTTGAGTGTTTATTTTCTTTGCATGACCTACACTCACGGATGTAGTTTTTTAAATCCGCGCTCATGCGTGGCCAGTAAAACCGTCTCTTCACCTTTTCTATGCACTTCTCGAAACCAATGTGCAGATTTCCATCGTGTTCCTCCATCATGACCGCCAGTCGTTTCGATTCAGGAACACACTCCTTCCACTCGAATCGGTAATCGAGCACATCTGATTTGGCTGACACAAACTTATACAAGACTCCGTTGGTAACCCGGAAGTCTAAATACTTTTCTGGATCCTCTTTTACGGCCGTGTACAAGTTGGTGTACCAGGTATCTTTCGACGTTGCGTCTACTGCCTCTATGGACCGTGAAAGGGCATCAGGCACTATATTGTCCTTGCCTTTTCTATGTTTCACCTCCATATCATACTGTTGGAGGGTTATGCTCCACCTACTTAGCCGTGACGATGACCTCCACTTCGCTTTCATTATAAATGATAAAGCTGAAGAGTCGGTCACTAGCGTGAAATGTGTGCCTTCGATGTAGCATCGGAATTTTTCGATACAACGTAACGCCGCCAGTCCTTCCTTTTCTGCAGCGTGGTAACTCAGCTCAGCTCCTTTTAATTTTTCAGAATGTTAGGCCGTTTTGTATTTGAGTCAAAACTCCCGCAAGGGCAGTATCGCTTGCATCCGTTTGTACGCAAAACGGTGCGCTGAAATCTGGGTTGCTCATCACAGGAGCTGAGATTAGCCTTTCTTTGATGGCATTGAAAGCTTCATTTGCTGCGTTATTCCACTGCACTCTCTTCGGTTTGTCTTTGAGCAAATCGGAGAGAGGTGCAGTCAATTTGCTAAATTTATCGATAAACCTGCGGTAGTAGTTTACCATACCGAGGAATCTTCTTAATGACCGTACCGAGGTTGGGACCTCATACCCTAGGATCGCTTGAATTCGATCTGGGTTGGGTCTGAGTCCTTCTCTAGACAAAATGTACCCCAGGTACGGAAGATACACAGATTGGCTTTCTTTAAGCGCAGGGCAAGCTTCTTTAATTTTTGCAAGTGGTCCTCGAATGAGTGACTGACCACCACGATATCGTCCAGATAGACGAAAATGGACGGTTCTAGCTGTCCATTACCGAGCACTCGATCCATCAGTTTGCTTAACGTCGCTGGGCTATTTATCAAGCCAAACGGCAAGCGGGTAAATTGATACAAGCCTTTACCTGGTACCGAGAACGCAGTGTACCGTCTCGACTCGTGATTCCATGGTACTTGTAGAAAAGCTTGTGTCAAATCTATTGTAGATAAATATCGGAATGGACCCGAGTGGCTTAATATTCTATTTTGATGCGGAAGCGGATACGCATCACGTTTGGTACGTTCATTTAGCTTCCTAGCATCGAGGCACAATCTTACTTCTTCGCTGTCACGTTTTTTTACTGGTACGATGGGTAACGCCCAGTCTGAGTTAGAGGGTTCAATGATGCTGTCTCGTATCATGTTATCCACTGCGTGATGTATTTTGTTTTATATCTGCGGACTCCACGGGTATGGATTTGTCCTAACCGGATCCGCTTTTTGATACTCCTCCTTCAGCACAGTATGATGTTCAATTAGATCTGTTTTTCCGAAATTCCCCGGGCTGGCTACTAAAAATAATCGTTTGACTTGCTCTAACTGTCATATCTGATCCGCGTTTAGGCATTCTTCATTTCTAGCTAAATTTACATTTCCTTCATCTATGGCATCAATGGTTTGATGGACTGATGGACGAATTCCAAATTTCTGCCAAAAGTCGTAACCTAAAACACACCTGCGACTCAATTTTGGGGCTACTAACACTGGTGAGATTTTGGTTTCGCCATTAAATGTTATTGGTACATCTACGCAACCTTCTACCTCTAGATTTTGCCCAGCGGCGGTTTTGAGACTGACGATCGTGGGTTTCATTTTTAATTTTAACATGCTAACTAACTTTTTTCCTCCCATTCCTAACACTGTTCTAGCCGCTCCACTATCTAACAAACCGAGCACAGAAATTCCTAGCATGTCGACTTTTGCGAATGGTCTGGGATCATTACTCAGAGTAACGAGCATTATTGCAATCTCCTTATGTGTTTCTACCTCTTCACTCACTCGCGAATAGCCTAGCTGCATCAGAGTTTCGGCAGGATCAGTATTGGTTTTATCGTGAGGTCTTGCGAATTTAGGTTGTTGACTAACTCGCCTCACTGAGTAGTTTTCCTGTCGTTTTTTGCCTGGCAATATGGACAGATGTTCGAAGGAAAATCAGGAAATCCACAACGTTCGCAAAAGACATTTCGTTCCTTGGGGCACTCGTTATGGCTATGTCCTTGCTCATGGCAATTAAAACATTCGCCACGTTTAACTGGAATGTATGCTTTCACGATTCGTTGGAGAGCACTGGTTCCGCTTGACCCTGGAACTTGGCCGTCTGCTCGTTGTGTGATTGCTGGGTTTCGTTTCTGTTGTATTGCCTGATTGGCTTCATATCTGTTCTTTTGTTGCAGGTTTGGTGTTTGGTGTTGTTCTAGTTTCCTTTGCCCGTTTCTATTAAACTCTGGTCTAAAGTTTTGGCATTGTTTTCGTCCTTCTTGCTGTTAGTCTACGAAACGATTTTCCTGACGTGGTTGATACTGTCTATGTTGTCCTACTTCATCAATTTGTATCGGTCTCGGTGAGAATCTGCTCTCTCTTCTCTGGTACATTTGCCAATTTATTGCATCAAACCTCTTTCCAAATTCTTTCATTTTGCAAATTGACGAGATGTTGGCTGCGAGCATGGCAAATGGGATGGGAACTATCATTAAAATTCGCTACTGATAACTATCAGTAATTTCAGTACGTTACTGATAACTATCAGTAAATATCAGTAATTTTACTCATCAGGGCATTGAAGTAAAAAATGGAAAATTGTAATATTATAACTGCGTTTTTCATTGTAAGTTTTCTTTGTAATTTACCAAGCTGGTTTTATGGAGGCTCGCACAACTACGAACCAGATTTTTACCACCCAGCAAATATGCTGGGAGCACATCATACCTACGCATGACATGAATCAGTCGATCAAGACCAGCAATTGCACTTACTGGATGAACACGGTTTCCAAGATAAACTGACGCTACTGATCAGAGCTATTGGATCGAGTGGTGTGTTTCGTGCACATCTCAGGGACACACCCGTCGAGACACGGCGAGGGTTGAGACAAGGTGACAAGATGACTGATATCATAGCTATGAACCTTGCGATGGTGGAGGCAACCTACGCCAGGTTGAAGGCAGTAGTCTAGGAAGATCAGATTAATAATAAATACGTCAAAGATCACATACATGAAAGGAAGAGGCTCTAAGGAACCAAACGCGTGCCTCTCACGGATGGTAACCCTCGACGGCGACGAACTAGAAGTGGTAGATGAACTCGTTTATTTTGGATTGCTGGTGACCGTGGACAACATTAGTAAGGCAATCCAGCGGCGCAATCAAGCGGGAAAACGAGCTTACTTTGCCCTTCGCTATACGCTACGATCAAGTAGCATATGCTACCGTACAAAGCTGATAATGCACAAATCTTTTATTAGGTCAGTAGTTCTTTATGGACTTGTAAGGTCGCTCACAGAGGATACACGCGCCCTTGCCGTGTCCGAACGAAAGGGTACTGCGGATACTTGGCGGAGTTCAAACTGAAAGCGAAGAGTGGTGGAGACGTATTAATCACGAGCTACAGGCATTGTTTGGAGAGAATCCCATCGTACATTTGGCGAAAGTCAGTAGGCTACGGTGGGCCAGATGCGTCGTGAGAATGTCGGACGATAGTGCGACGGAAACAGTTGTCTTCGACAATCTTACTGGCATCAGGAACAGGGGCTCAATGTGCAAGATGGCACGATCATGTCGAAAGTGATTTGTGACTTTTAAGACGACTGGAAAATTAGCGACGAGTGGCCAAAGTTCGAGTTAAATGGAGGTGACTGCTTGAATCAGCGCGAGCTACCCCGGCTTTAGGCTACTGACGATGACTACAATATATTGTGTCATCCCCGTTTGTCGTACGCAACTACCGACTAATAAGTTTAATCCAATTAATTTTTCTAACGGGACAACGTGTAACTATATCAGTAAATATCAATAATAGTGAAACCTTACTGATACTTAGTGATATTATTGCTTACTGATAACTATTAGTAGTTAATGATAGTTTTCCCATCCCTAATGGCAATTCGAAAATCTTCTCGGGTTACGAAACAGAGAGTCAAACTTTCGTTTTTCATCCCAAGGATTAGACATTGCATGAAAGATTCGAACCATATCTAAATAATAATCCTGGAATTTTTCCCTGGACCCTTGTTTTCGATTATTGGTTTGTTTCTCGTAGACGTAATCCATATCGATCGGTAAGAACTCATTTTTCAACTCTCGAACCAACTCTTGCCACGTTTTCATTTCGTTATTACTGTTCACCTCCATGAACCAAGAACGAGCTTTGTGAGTAAACAAGTCGTGAGCCCTCACGAGCAGTTCTTCTTCTGAAAATCCTTCCGAACGAGCATTGAATTCCACCTCTTTGAGAAATTCGTTAAGCCTTTTGCCATTATCCATTCCGTCATACCGAGTCGACCATTTGTGAACTGGTAAGCGGTTGTAATTTTCTTTGGCTTTATAATTCTCCGAAATTACGCTGGCTGTAGGGGCTTTAGCACCTCCTCTGTTTTCCTCCGCGGTTTTCAAACTGTTAATCGAACTGTTTCTCTTTTTCAACCATCCTAAAAAATCAGTTTTATCCTGATGTGTTTTACTTCTACGCCCTGCTATACTTCCTTTCTCTTCAAGTTGTGTACTATTACTAGTTTTCTGTAACCTTTTGGTTTTTTCATTTTCTACTTGTTCTTCTAGTGCTTTTATTCTGTGCATCATTTGTTGTACTGCTGCCAACAGGTGTTCATTTTCTTCCGTCAATTGCTTTTCCCTATTCGAAACATTTTCTTGCTCACCGTCCGCATGAACCTCCACGGTCACGACATTATCCTGTTCTATTGCTTCTTCTCTTACACTCAACGAGCTATTTTCTCTATCCTCTTCTCGCGGATTTTCATTTTCCTTCTCTTCACGAATCTCTTCTAGTACATCTTCCCTCTGATTTTTTTTTAATTCTATATTAGAGAGGTTTTCAGGCTGCGGCTGGTTCGCCTCTTTCCCTCTGATTTTCCTGAATCGACCTTTCTCCCTCGTCAGTTTGTAGAGCTCGATTGATGCTTTTATTGATGATTGCTTTTTCTGCCTCGGGTACCTCTTACAGGTGGGAAGCAATGGAAAAAGTAAATATTTACCAATCCTACACAGTCTCCAGCAATCACAGCTAAACTGTTGAGGTCTTCATCATCTTCGGCATACCCTCTCAAACGTTCCAATCGGAAAAGCACGTGCAACAGTCTCGTTTTATAACTTTGATCTGGTGCCGTTTTACTTTTTCGACTCTCTAAATCTGTTTTAATCATCTTGACCTTTTCATCGCATTTCATTAATTCCTCTACTACTGTTTTCCCTATGAATTCAAAAGTTATGTTCGAATGATTTTTCTCTTCCTTCAGGCGATTTCTAAGCACTCTCTCGAGTTGGCTACGCGAAGCATCTTGGGCTAGCTTTCGAATTCTAAGTTCGTAATCTAACTCGGCTGCAGTTAGATGCGCGGTATTCATTCCGCGGTACTGGGACAGTAAATGGTTCAGTTCCATTTCAAACATTTAATCGATAATTGTGTACAATGTTAAAATTCGTTCTAATTACTCAACAGACTTTCACTAGTATTACCGCGATGTTGATGCTGAAATAAAGATTCTGATTTCCTTGTGTTCTTAATTCAGCAATCCGAAAAACACTGCACGCAATGAAAAATGTATAAATGATTTCGACCTATATGAAAAATAATTATAAATATACTGCAATACAACGCAATCAAGTAACGAGTTATTGTGGATGGTAAGTATTTTTTTCAATCTAGCTGTCATTCAGGACCTCATCAAATGTAAGCAGTTTCCTCAAATTTAGTATTTTTTTAATGAGTTTTAGTGCGACTGAGACCAAGATTTGCTTGAGACTTCGGGGTGTTTTCCCAGAGACTTCTGCAAAGACACGTTATCAACTCTTCAAGTGGTTTCAGTGGCCAAGTAGCCTGAACTAATTCAAGTTGAGCGCCAAAGTGTAACTAGGGCTCTACTGCTTCCCTTTTTTGTTGGTTTGCAGTCTTTAATCTTTGCGACCTTTCGCTTTCAGGTTAGCCGGATTATTGGATCGTTCAGGATGGCGCATAACATTTCGCGCTCTCCAACTGCGCTCCCCTTAATTCCTTCCCATTTTCCGTCGTTTACACCGCTTTTCTTCGGCCGTCCGTTGTCACGCATGAGTCCTCTGGCGGTGGGTAGAAGTACTGCGGTTACTTCTCGTCGTGTCATTTGTGGGATTTGTTAGAGACAGTACCTGTGTCCAATGGCAATTATTTTCTTGTCTTTTTTTCATTTAATACGAGCTACTCGCGTTAATCTCGGTATTCTTGGGTTGCCATACGGTCACTGGTTACAACCTTGTAGCGGATGGCCTACTGAGGAAACTTAATGGTCTAGGCTATCCGTCATATGGTTTTGCGGATGACCATCTCGTCCTAGTAGTTGGAAAGTGCATAAGCACATTATTTGACTTAATGCAGCAGACACTACGCGTCGTGGAAACGTGGTGCCGAGAAACTGCTCTTTCGGTAAATCCGAGCAAAACATCTATCGTCTTATTTTCAAGACGTAGAAATACCAATGGAGCTCGCGCTCTGCGCTTTTACGATTCGGATGTTGATGTTGTGAACGAAGTGAAGTACGTGGGGTTGATTCTCAACTCCAAGCTTGACTGATCCACAAATATTGATTTCCGAATCAAAAAAGCGTGCATGGCCTTTGGGCAATGTAGACGAGCAATTGGCAACTCTTGGGGGCTTAAACCCAAATACATACACTGGTTATACACGGTCGTTGTCAGACCAATACTGGCGTATGGTTGTCTTGTATGGTGGCAGAGAGGGGAAGTTGTGACTGTCCAGACAAAGCTAAACCATCTTCAAAGTATGTGTTTAATGGCAATGTCTGGTGCATTTACGACAACTCCTACTGGCGCCCTAGAAGCTATTTTCAATATTAAACCTCTACACTTC
Source organism: Sabethes cyaneus (assembly GCF_943734655.1). Lineage (NCBI taxonomy): Eukaryota > Metazoa > Arthropoda > Insecta > Diptera > Culicidae > Sabethes > Sabethes cyaneus. The sequence goes on from NC_071353.1 coordinate 79,180,933, forward strand.
CACCTGAAGTAAGAGGCACTAATATGTGCTTATCGACTACACGCGATTGGCCTTTGGCAGTCTGTGGACGGTTCAACTGGTCATACTCGATTGTGGTCGCAAATTGTCGCTGAGGACAAGTTTGCCCTTGCTCCTAGCGATGTAACGCTCATGCGTACTTTCCCGTATAGGACTTTCTCAAGTGACTTTCCTCCTAGAGAGGAGTGGATGTCAGGCTACATGGAAAGGAAAATTTCCGACTATGTGGTCTGTTATACCGATGGTTCCTTGTACGAAGGTCGCGCGGGTGCTGGTGTTTACTGCCGTGAGCTGGAATCGGAGGAATCCTATTCGTTGGGTAGTTACTGCACCGTTTTTCAAGCTGAAATCTTTGCAATTATGTGCGGAGCTCAGTTTGCACTTCAGAAAGAACTGATAAGCAAGATTATCTACTTCTGTTCTGACAGTCAAGCCGCTATAAAAGCCCTATGTGCAGCTAGTTCTAAATCTAAAACAGTCATCGCCTGCCACACCCAATTAGAAGAACTAAGCATTCTAAATGCCGTTCATCTGGTTTGGGTTCCTGGCCATTCTGGTATAACCGGAAATGAATGGGCTGATGAACTAGCAAGATCTGGAGCAGAAAAGTCGGTTTTCGGACCGGAACCTGCTTTACTAATTGCGGCATGTGGGATAACAAAAGATTCGATCTTGGTTTTCATCTGAACATGAACGTTATTGGAAAAATCTTGAAACTTTTCGTCAAACGAAAAGTTTCATTGTTAAGCCTTGTGAGAAGGTTGCGAAATTTCTTTTGCAACACTCAAAGATAAATTGCAGTATTCGTGTCAGATCACTGACTGGTCACTACAGACTAAATTATTATATGCCTACGATTCAGCGAGCTGAATCGTTTCATTGTAATTTATGTGAATCCGACTACGGTACACCATATCACGTAATTTGCAAACGTGCTGCAGTGCAGTAGCACAATTGCGTTATAGAATCTTTGGATCCTACGTCTTAAATGAATCGGATTTTAGGAAACTAAAATTACGAGACATTTTGATGTTTCTTACCAAAAGCGGTATTCAGCTATAACCTCTTATTTATCATGATTATTCCCCCCAGGGGGTGTACTTTTGATAAGTTAACTACCAAGGATTGCAGTATCCCCTCGGGGGTACAAAAATCTCTCGGTATATATATGTTTGTGTTTGTCCAAATTCCTCATCCACCCCTTCCTATTCCTCCTGTTTTCCTTCCCGTCCTCATCAGGTAAATGATGACACGGGCAAGATGGGCAAGGCACAAATCTTCCACATGATTGTTAGGAACGTGCTGCTCGAGCCAAAGATGCTGATACCTGATACCTGGAGATCTCCTGATGAAAATATGTTTGTTTTATAGACAAAATAGTGTACTCTCACTTAATGGTTGTCTGGTTTGCGCGAAGTTGCCCGGAATTGAAAAAAAAACCTGATTTCACCAACCTAGTGGTGAAAGGAACCTTTTAGGGACGGGAAAACTATCATTAACTACTGATAGTTAACAGTAAGCAATAATATCACTAAGTATCAGTAAGGTTTCGCTATTATTGATATTTACTGATATAGTCACTGTGTCCCGTTAGAATAAACTTATTGGTCGGTAGTTGCGTACGATAAACGTGGATGACACAATATATCGTAGTCGACGTCAGTAGCCTAAAGCCGGGGTAGCTCGTGCTGATTCAAGCAGTCACCTCCATTTAACTCGAACTTTGGCCACTCGTCGCCAATTTTTCAGTCGTCTCAAAAGTCACAAATCACTTTCGACGTGATCGTGCCATCTTGCACATTGAGCCCCCTGTTCCTGGTGCCAGTGAGGTTGTTAAAGACAACTGTTTCCGTCGCACTATCGTCCGGCATTCTTACGACGTGTCTGGCCCATCAACTTTCGTCAAATGTACGATGGGATTCTCTCTAAACAATGCCTGTAGCTCCGTCTCCACCACTCTTCGCTTTCAGTTTGTACTCCGCCAAATATCCGCAGTATCCTTTCGTTCGGACACCGCAAGGGCGCGTATATTCTCCGTGAGGCACCTTATGAGTCCATAAAGAACTACTGACCTAATAAAATGTTTCTTGATAATAGCGTATAGCGAAGGGCAAAGTAGGCTCGATTTCCTGCTTGAATGCGCCGCTGGGTTTCCTTACTAATGTTGTCCGCGGTCACCAGCAATCCAAAATACACGAATCCATCTACCACTTCTAGTTTGTAGCCGTCAAGGGTTACCATCCGTGAGAGGCACGCGTTTGGTTCCTTGGATCCTCTTTCTTTCATGTATGTAATCTTTGACGTATTTATTATTAATCTGATTTTCCTAGACTACTGCTTTCAACCTGGCGTAGGTTGCCTCCACCATCGCAAGGTTCCTAGCCATGATATCAGTCATCTTGTCACCTTATCTCAACCCTCGCTGCGTCTCGAAGGGTGTGTCCCCGAGATGCGCACGAAACTACTCGATCGAATAGCTCTGATCAGTAGCGTCAGTTTATCTGGGAAACCGTGTTCATCCAATAAGTGCAATTGCTGGTCTTGATCGACTGGTTCGTGTGATGCGTAGGCACGATGTGGTAAATTGCAATTGCGCTTGGTAAATTGCAAAGTAAATTTACAATGAAGAACGCAGTTATAATATTACAATTTTCTATTTTTTGCTTCAATGCCCTGATGAGTAAAATTACTGATATTTACTGATAGTTATCAGTAACGTACTGGAATTACTGATAGTTATCAGTAACGATTTTTAATTATAGTTCCCATCCCTAGAACCTCTGTTATACGGTATTACTTGCTATTTGAGATAGAAATCGACACGTCTTCGGAACATAATTCATCTATTGGTTAACGTTGTGTAGTGTGTTGGTTTACATAAAAATTTTATTTTGATTAAAGCAGAGGAGCGTTTGGTGCGACAAATGTTAGACTGAATACTGGGAAAGTTTCGATCTGCGGCTAAAAATATATTGAGTTTAGTTTGTGGCAGTGGGACTCCAACCAACTCCAACAATTTCTCGATTAGTACTCGAGTGCTTTACGCTTTTAAACTATACCACACCCATGTATTAATTAGTCTCAGATCTAGTTTTGTGCCTACCAGCCCAAGCATTCCATCTTTCGCACGCATACGCTCCCCCGGTGACGGTTATTATTTGTAATATGACTGCCCTTGGCTTCTACCACGAGAAGATAGACGATTATCGACTGCATTGTTGTAGAAGTTAACAGTCTGGTCTCTGGTGCCTATCGTCGTCGAGGCACAATGGTGGTAAACCACACCGGGTATGTTTTGCCTTTCTACTATATAAATATATAGTATAAAGGTATAGAAATCACTTGGAAAACCGGAAATAGAAAGAAGGTCCTGCGGGCCGAATGTCATATACCATTCGACTCAGTTTCGAAAACTGAGCATTTTCTGTGTGTGTGTATGTATGTGTGTGTGTGTGTGTGTGTATGTGACGCTTTTAATCTCACTCACTTTTCTCGGAGATGGCTGGACCGATTTTAATGTTCTTAGTGTCAAATGAAAGGTCTAGGTGTCCCATTGGTCGCTATTGAATTTCATACTGATCGGACTTTTAGTTCAAAAGTTATGTATAAAAATATGAAAAATATGGGACTTCATTATCTCATAGGTCCCTTAACCGATTTGAACAAAATTGATTGCATATGAAAGGGGAGCCTTGCAAACCCTTAACTTCCAAATTTCATGACGATTGGGCTTGTAGTTTGAAAGTTACATAAAGAAATGTGAAAAAATAGTATTTAAAACATATTTTTGTAACATATAAGCATTAATTCAATGAAAAACATCACACATTTTATTATTATTTGAAAATTACTACTGAGATCTATCAAACGAAACCGAGTTATTTAAAATCGGACAGTTCATTCAAAAGTTATTTAAACTTTAACACTTAAGCACCGTATATTAAACCGTTAAAACGTGTGAATTCAAAACAAATGTTGATTGTATTCAATGTGTGTGATGTATGTGTGTATGTATGTATGTATGTATGTATGTATGTATGTATGTATGTATGTATGTATGTATGTATGTATGTATGTATGTATGTATGTATGTATGTATATATGCTTGTATATATGCTTGTATGTATGTATGTATGTATGTATGTGTGTGTATGTGATCCCAAGCAACAATGTGAGTTTGATTGTACTCTTCTGGTGGTTTTCATGACCAATTTTGGTCTTGAATGTCATCATAAGAGTGTAATAAAACTCAAATTGTTACTTGGGATGACAATTTACAATTTTTAAATTTGCATTGAAATTCAAGAAAATATGTTTCTAACTTTTCTGAATCAATTGTCTGAAATTTTTGAAGCCTCTTAGTGGAATACGAAATTTGAAATTAAAGAAAAGAAAAAACTTTTACCGACTAAATCCCACTATTTAATATTTATTCGCAACAGATACGTATACGCTTTGAAATAAGACGCTGTTGAAGCCTGCACGTCGTAGGCGAACTACGTATCTGTTGCAAATAAATATTAAATAATGGGATTCAATCGAAAAGCTTTTTCTTTTCTTTGATTTCAGATTTCAATTGTCATTTTGTTCACTTGCTGTTACTCACAATTGTACACGAAAAGCAAACAGCGAAAAAAAGCAGTTAATTTAAGCATGAAGGTATAGTGGTGTATAGGATTAAAAATGAGTTGATTTTTCCAAATAAATTTATACAAATTTCACACAAATTTTGCGCATCAATAGATGCTCTTTTCAATCAATAGATAGAGCTTAGAAATGTTATATGAAAAATAGGAAGTAAACGTTGCACGGTAGTAATTTTGTAAGATTTGTTTTCGTTAATGACATTTTAAAGGACAGATGTCTTATGTCATGTATCATGTTTCAACAAATAAATCAAAAATGACAAACACTGAAAATCATATCGATCATATTTCCCATTCTCAAGCATGTTTAAGGCGCAGCTTTTGCAACCCTCTTGTTTTCCTAACCCTCCAACATTGTAAAAACGATGCGATCAAGCTAATGACTATCTTTTCATGAAAGTACATTCAAAAAAAGCATAAGTTTTGATTTTCATGCGAAAATAATTATCTGAAGGAGCGCCAGCTAAGAAAAAGTTCAATTTCTCTTTTTCATATCTAATGCTCTATTCAGTTATTTTTTCTAATTCAGATATATTGCAAAATTGAAGCCAAGCAAACTAATAGTAAAATTTTGAGATTAATCATTTTGTTGTCGATATTCTTTGTCTTCAAAGGCGAAGTATAATAATAATTTTTCTGAACTCTTGTTTTTCAAAGATGCTAACTTTTGAACACATGGTATTAATTAATTAGCAACAAATCTGTTCTGAACACATATTTCATATTGTCAATTCAAAACAAGTTTCCTATGTGGCTCTGAAGCCCGAAAGTTTAGGCCGACCGATTATAAAACTAAATAAGGTGTTACAAGTATCTACGCACACAAGGAAAGAAAATTTAATTATTCTACGCAATACGTTGTGAATTTTACTGGCAAATAAGGATTTTGAGGAATACGGAACGGATATTTAAAAATATAGTCAAGTTAATTATACATAGATGTTCCTGAGAAATTAAATGATGATTATTGTGACAGTAGAAAGGCTAGGTCACGCCGCTAGGTGGATTAATTCGGGTTTTTCATTTTACTGTTACTGACTTTTTACTGACTTTTTCGCGGTCAAACGTAAACTCTATTTTGATTCTATTTTGCTTTAATCAAAATAGAGTGTACGTTTGACCGCGAAAAAGTCAACACACCCGGTGTGGTTTAACACCGCTGTTCCTCGACGACGGTAGGCACCACACTGTTAGCTTCTACAACAATGCAATCGAGAAGCACATAGCACATACATCGGTTTGGCCATCTGTGAGAAAAAAATCTCTGAGAAACAGGCGATAATTATTACTTTGTCAAAATTAGTTTTTTAAGCATAACTTTTAAACTACTTGTTTGTTTTTAATAAAACTTCCTGAAAAATTTAGTGTTAATAAGAGCTCTCATTTGATACCAAGATCTTTGAAATCGTGGTTGAATCGTCATGTGGTTCCGGAGAAAATCGTGTCTGGTAATTTTCACATTTTTGCTTATAACTTTAAAACGAAACGTCGGACGACGTAACAACTAGATAGCGATATACTAGGCAATAGTACCTTTCAAACAAAAGTAAAATCGATCGAATCGGTTTAGCCAACTCCGAGAAACAGGCGATAGAAAATGAAGCGCACACACACATTGCTCAGTTCATCGAATTGGTATATGTGACTCGGCCCTCCGGGCCTCGGTTCGATTTCGTGTTTTTCGACCAATTCCTAAACGTTTGTTATAGTATAACAAAGGTAAAAAGTGAATAGCGCGAAATTTTTTTTCATATATTTTATAACTTAAATTAAGCGTGTAGGGCGCTATTATGCTGTTTATGAATACCATAACCATTATATTAAATTGTTAAAAAAAAGTATATTTTATATCTTAATTTTCGTAATACTAGCTTTACGAGAAAATGTTTGAATGTCTAGACTGGTCTCATATAATTGGTGCTTACATAGAGTCGTTGCATTTTTCTGGTAGCGGTTGTTTCTAAAAATCATTTTGAATTAACTTGGACACACTAACAATGACGTGTTTACAAACCGGGACTTATATTGAAGCGTTATAATCGTTTTCGATTTAATTGCCAAAATAAACCCGTTTGTCTCAGGATAGCTTTCGCGTATAGCAACAAATGTCAATCGGTGTCTAATAACTGATCGCGCCAGATTTCGGACGGATCGAATAGGTTGATAGCTTCGGTGTCGGTAAACTGAATTCTCGTAGTTTATTTTTACATTTACATTTATTATAGTCAACAGATAAAGTATAATCCTAATGACAAATATCTATTTAAAACATATATGAACTAACCTAGCACAAACATCTTTTAAAACAACGCTTATTGTTTTCACCAGACACATTAAAATCAAACACTTCATAGCAGCTATTAAAAACCCGGCACATACTAAGCATTGGTTCGTGTAACCCATAGTTAGTTCTTGAATGTCGATTGACGAGAAAGGCGTGCGAACGAAGATTACGTCTTCTAGTGTTGATATCTAGGCGACTAATCAATTCAGGACTATCGATATTTCCTTGAAGAAGATCGCCGACAAAACACGCCTTAGCCACATTGCGCCTTCCTTCCAGCGGTTCTAAATTAATCGGCTTGCAACGGCTTTCGTAACTCGGCAGGTTACGTGGGTCACGCCAGCGTAGGTGTCGCAGAGCAAACCTGATAAATTTGCGTTGAACTGCTTCAATCCGATGAATTGCATTTTGGTAAAAAGGTGACCAAACAATGGCGGAGTATTCCAGCATAGGACGAACTAGCGAGCAATATAGATATTTTAAGCAATATACATCCTTGAAGCTTTTCGCAAAGCGGAACAGAAATCCTAGTTGCGAGGAAGCCCTGGATACAACGAAGGAAATGTGGTTCTTGAACGTTAGTTTAGAGTCAAGCAAGACTCCCAAGTCTTTAACAGTTGTTTCGCGCTTTGGCCGTCTCACAAAGGGCGTAATCGTGCAGATACATGTTACGTTTGCGACCGAAGGAGATGACTGAGCACTTGGACACATTTAGTGACATCTTGTTAATTCGGCACCATTCGTCAAAGGTCTGCAAATCCTGTTGCAAGAGATGGGTGTCATTTGGGCTCTTTACTGTACAGTACATTTTCAAATCGTCAGCATAAGATAATCTCGAACATTTGAGGATACTGTTCACGTCATTCATGTACAGCAGAAACAAGAACGGACTGCCTTGGGGAACGCCGGAAGTTGCTACGAAGGGTGACGATACGTAATCGCCGATTTTGACTGACATAGTTCTGCCGATGAGATAGGAGCGAAGCCAAGTCAGCAGAGTGTCGTGAATGCCCAATTCGTGGTATTTAGAGATGGCTATCTCATGGTTTATGCGGTCGAAAGCTGCAGAAAGGTCCGTATATAGCGTCAACTTGATTCCCTTCTTGCATTGCACGGATGATGAACGATGTAAAGACGATTAAATTAGTTGTCGTTGAGCGCTTTGGCATAAATCCATGCTGGTCAGGAGAGATGCAGTGTGAGCAATCTTGCATCAACTTTTCCAGAACGATTAGCTCAAACAGCTTAGAGACAGCACTTAAGGCAGCAATACCACGGTAATTAGCAAAGGTTCTTTTGCATCCCTTTTTGTGCACAGGGAAAACAAAGGAATCCTTCCAGCACTCGGGGAGAATACGTCAATGATATACCGAAAACCTTAGCTAAGGGTAATGCAAGAGTATTTAAACAGCGTTTCAAGACTATGGAAGGAATGCCATCTGGGCCGCATCCAGTTGAGGATTTCAAATGTTTCTTAGCAGAGATCACCACATCGCTAGTTACGTTGTACGGGAAACTGGAAACGGTTAAGCGAGTAATGTTACTTGTGGCTGCCACAATGTCATGAGCAAGGGCGATCTCATCAGAAAAAACGCTACTGATTTGCGTGCGAAACAAGTCGGCAATATCTGCGACTGAATCCGCTACTTTAACGCCGTCAGTCATATTGGAAGGAAGTCCAGATTCTTTCCGTTGTTCGTTTACAAAGGTCCAAAACTTCTTGGGATTTGCTCTAAGAGAGCTTTGCAGATGCGAATTATGGGCAATAAACACACTATTATTTAGGCGCTTGTAGTTGGACTTAGCATGTGCATAGTCAACTTTGTTGCGGTCCGAGCGATATTTGCAGTATTTCCTAAGGGCAGCTCTTTTCAGTCGTTTCAGGCGTTTGAGTTCCGAGTTGGACCATGCGGGCTTAGAAGGCTTGCGTTTGAATTTTTTGGGTGTAAACTGATCGATCGCGTAAAGTGTGATGCCACAAACGGTGGAAGCAGCAAAGTTAACGTCAGGACTAGCGAGTAAAGAATTCCAGTCCAAGTTAGCCAAAAAACTGTTCATCGCCTCGAAGCCCGCCTTTATTCTTATATCAATATTTCGGTTTTCCTAAAATTGAAAAACATAACCACTCCAAGTATTAAAAACCTGATTTCCACCTAGTGGTGAAAGGAACCTTTGTTATACGGTCTTACGTGCTATTTGAGATGGAAATCGACACGTCTTCGGAAAATAATTCATGTATTGGTTAAGATTGCGTTGTGTGTTGGCTTACATAAAATTTTTGGAAACTGGATAAATTTACAAAATTTGAACCAAATCGAAGCACCGTAAAACGGGGTAACGTTGATCATTGGGGGTAACATTGATCAGTTCAGGAAAGTTGGCAGTAGTAATTTATTTCACTTATTTATGGGAATGGTTCATTTGATCAATGTTACCCCGGTGATCAATGTTTACGGCACTTATAAATTTTGATAGTTACTTTTCTTATGAATTTGCTGAGTAAGTTGTTACTAATGTAGATAAGTGCATGTAAAAGTAAACTGTAAGAGAAAATATTTTTCTTTAACATTAGTAAAGGTTTAGTTTATGGGTTTTTGAACTATGCATAATTTCCTGTCATGCCTTTCTATTTGATTCACATCAATAAAGTTTTCTTGAATAAATTTCATCAATTTTTATTAACCTTCGGTTACTTTCACTGTTGTATTTTGTGCAACATGTGTAGGTTTCAAGCCATATTGTTATAAAGTTTTAAATCGTTGTTTAACTAACGTGTATTCTTCAATAAACTTGTTATGAGCAAAATGTCAGAATTATTCAATGCATTAATACTTTAAATTGTTAAGAAAACAGATCAGCATAAACCGACATCACAGAAACGAAGCAAGCAATATGTGAGGTGTACCGCAATTGGCCCCAGCTGGAATTTTCTTTAGTTTCTTCATATGGAAAAATGGTGTCTGTATGCAGCAAAATTATCGGCAAATGTAAAATGTTTAAAATGAATCCGGCTGTTGGTAGTCCAGTCAAAATCAGGGTATTTTTTATAATCAAAGTTCTACAGTTCCTAAACAAGGAAACAAAGAGGTATATTATTTTCAGAAAAGTTGTGTAATTTTACTATTTGTACAATTTTGTAATATTCAAAAAAGTCATACAACAATTACAAAAAGAGCTAAAATAGAAAAACTGATTTTACAAATGCATATACAATAAATCAGATTTCTCTATCTTCGCTGAAGAGATAGAAGGTTATTGTCTTCTGTAAAATTTCTTGTAATAATATGCTCTAAAACTTTGCAGAACACATCAATGTGTTATACTTTTAGGGGGATTAATCAAAATTTAAATTCTACCAAACGATAGAGCTTTCAATTTCAAGAAACTCTCTCAAAGGTTCGATAAGCTTAAAACCAAGTTTTCCTAGTCAAAACTCTAGTACGCACGTTTTCTTTGGTTTTGGGCTGTTGTGCGCGCGAGTAACCGTGTTACAAAAGATGGCGCGAGTGTTCGAATGTTGATATCTTTTGACCGGTAAAACCAATTCTTATAAAATTTTATATATATATATTCGTAGTGTCAAAACCTCTCGTTTGATATTAAAATAATTGAAATTAGGTAGATTATCGTGGTTAAAAGCATTATAAATTATTGTTAATTTTGATGTGGTGTATACGATTGCTCATAACTTTCAAATTAAACGTCCAATCAAAAAACCATTCAATAGTGACCTATTAGGCTATATTACCTGCCAAATGAAACTAATAGCGCATAAATCGGTCTGGCCATCTCTGAGAAACAGGCGATCATTTGGACTTCGTCAAAACTGGTTTTTTAAGGCTAACTTTTAAATTACTTGTTTGTTTTCAATAAAACTTGGCATAAAGTTTAGCAATAGTAAAAGCTTTCATTTGATACTAAGACCGTTGAAATCGGTTGTGTGGTTCCGGAGAAAATCGTGTCACGTAGTTTTCACAGTTTTGCTTATAACTTTTAACGAAAAGTCGGACCACGAAACAATTCAATAGTGATATTCTCCACTATAATACCTTTCAAACAAAAGTAATAGCAGACGAATCGGTTCAGTTATCTCCGAGAAATAGGCGATAGAAAATAAGCAGCGCACACACACACATACACATACACACACATACACACACACACACACACACACATGCACACACACACATGCACACACACACATGCACACACACACACATGCACACACACACACATGCACACACACACACATGCACACACACACACATGCACACACACACACACACACACACACACACACACACACACACACACACACACACACACACACACACACACACACACACACACACACACACACACACACACACACACACACACACACACACACACACACACACACACACACACACACACACACACACACACACACACACACACACACACACACACACACACACACACACACACACACACACACACACACACACACACACACACACACACACAGACATTGCTCAATTCGTCGAACCCTATCGATTGGTATATGTAACTCGGCCCTCCGGGCCTTAGATCAACTTCGTGTTTTTCGACCAATTCCTTAACCTTTGTTATATAGTATAACAAAGGTAAAAACGAAAATAGAAAGCATCTAAAAGTTAATCCATAACTATGATCCAATAATACTCAATTATAACACAACAGCATGATAAAAAAGAGCATACAATATTACTTATAACCCAATAATTGCCATGACAGAAGTAATTAAAAAAGAGCACTTAACCAAATCAAATTTTTTAAGTACACAAAAACAATAACATCAATGAATGGGAGGGTCCAACAGGGTACTTGTTTGAAGCAGTGTGCTTAGGGAGAGTGAAGTGGTCAACTTCCTAAGGTTAACCTTGGCCGGCTAACAACACATTGTGGATGATGAGCGGGCCCTTCTCCCCACCTATTGGGGTCGTTCTGCATTGGTAGGGCTTACTTAACGATTGACTTGTGCGATCTAGTTTCTGGAAGTAGATTCTTAAACACCCCTAGTACGTGCAAGCGATGTTGGTTGCCGACCGATTCCCTTTTGGCCCTTCATACAGGACCTGGTGAACGTGACCAATGGTTATGTTTGTACAATTCCCCTTGTCATATAAGCCCATTGCTATGCTAACGGTTGTTCTGCTGCGATAGGTGGTAGTCCCCATACATACATACATACATACATATTTTATAACTTATTAAATATATTACCGAGCGACAAACAGTCTTCAAAGAAAATGTGTATTTTAGCATACTGAATAACTTTGTAGAACACTCGAAAGCAATAAAAAAATCGTGTGCAAAGTTATTGATTTTGAAGTGCTCTTTTTTAACACATCATTATATTTCGCAACCGGTAAGAGATAGATAGTTACTATATTCAGCAAAGTTACTTATTTTAGTATGTTATGCAACTTTTTGCAGAAGTTTTTTTTTATTTATTTAAAAAAAAACAAAGGTTTTTATCACCCTAATAGAGGAATTCACGGTCACCCTGATAGTGAAGAAGATGCACTATATTTTATTATTAAACTTCTCCGAAGACACCACCCTTGAAAAATTACGCATTTTTTACCCAATTGCTGTCCGCACTTTTTTGAAACCGGACCATTGTGCGGGAGGTCAAATAACGACATTACGCATCGTAATACTTACCTCTTGCTTGGCCGTTGCCCTTCATCGATGATCACACTAATTTCTTTTCGCATTTGTGTTGAGGATCGCAATTCATCCTCAGCAGACAGCCATAGCATGCCTAGAACCCTTTCGACTCTGTCGCTTTTGTCTATCTAAAGTAAGGAGGGGTAAAAGTGCGATGCGGGTAAAAATGCGATTCAATGATTTATCGGTGCTTGAATCTAATGTAAACTTTGGTTGCTTACGAATCATAGTTGCTGAGTTATGCGCAAACGTTATTTTAGGGTGATTTTAATGTAATTTTTCGTTATACGGCAAATACGATATCAACAGGAGGATATTACTTGTTGAAAATTTGTAGCAGCATTTTACATCACTCACATACCTGTTTTGAAAATACGGTGAAAAGAATTTAAAAAATATATTTCACTTTTTTGTAATTTTATCTAAACCCGTCAAGCGCCTAGCGGGGTAAAAGTGCGATTCACGGACGGGGCAAAAGTGCGATTCATGGACGAGGCAAAAATGTATAGCTAATTATATACAGCTTTAGGCACTATATTACAGATACTAGAAATGGAAGATCTGCAGAAAACTGTGTGCTCTACAGATGTTGGCCGAAGGAAAACAATGTTTTTCCGCTGATGAAACAAAAACCAAACGTCTGGAAAAGTTTCGATCTAACGGAGGCTGCAATACACCAGCGCAAAATAGGAAAGGTGCAAATTGAGAGTATTCCTTACCGAAACATAACGCAGATTGAAGATAACATGGTTTTGTTAGCTACTGTTGTGCTAATTTCATGGATTTGAGCTTCGTACTTTTGCCCCGCAGTATTCGAACATTTGCCCCGCTAGTGGGGTAAAAGTGTGTATCGGCAGATGATCAGAAGAAAGAAGAATTTATTTGGCAAAACACTATTACCGCAGATGATTTATAGGTGGATGTGTAGACATTTAGTTACTGCATCACTATAAAATATATTTTGTTGTTGTCATTCTTTATATCTCATGAAAATTGATGACAACTTCAAACATCGCATGCCCCGCCCTACTCTACACTTCAGTAACCGTTGATTCTCCCAAATGCAGTAATACCGGTTATAATCTCAGATTATAACTTAGTTCGATCCATGCACCTTGGAAATTAATAACGTATATATTAAAAGCAAGAATAGATTTGGTTTTCACGTTTGAACTAAAAATAAAAATGCCTAAAATCCAAATTTTTTTTCTCGATTAAAAAATTCACTTTGTATTTTTTTCGCCCCCCCCCCCCTTCAGTGGCCCAACACCGGAGGGACAAAAACTTTTCAAAATATTTGTAATGGCCTTATTTATTGTCGCCAATCAATGTTGTAGGCCGTTTTGATTTACATTACATTTTTATCATTTATATTTTCTAAGTTATTAAATTAATTGTAAAAAGTATTGGGAGTTAGGCTTATACAAATTTGAAAAAAAGTTTATGTCGCCCCCCCCTCCCTTCAAAAATTTTCGAAATGTGAAGGGGCGAAAAAATAAAGTTTTACATTATTATGTTGCGTTCTTTCGTGATAAGCAGATTTTTTACAGTTCAACGAGTGCACATCTCTAAATTATCTAATATGTGCAAAATTAAAGCAGTTATCCCTTTAGTCTTGCTCAACTTTCTTCCACCAACTAAGCTGGTTCTTGCTGCAAGTCCCAGGCGACTATTTTGCTTGACCTTTAAGTTACCAACGACAAAAATTGGTGTGCCACACTTAAATTTTTTTACCGAACTCTGAACAGCCGAACGTTCGGTAAAATTCGATGGTGCCAATCGACGTTTACGGATCATTAGTAATGTTTGGCATCATAAAAATTTTTTACCGAACGTTCTGCTGCGCAGAGTTCGGTAAAATTTACGATATTTTACCGAACTCGGTACTTTTTTTAATGTGTGTGCTTGCAATCAGATTTTTGGCTCCATTTGCTTTAAATTTCGTGTCATTTTAATTCAACTTGTTTTAAAAGAACCGAATTAGTTTGAGGCAAAAGCAATTAAACAATATATGAGTGAAATTCGGTACCGCTTTTGTCGGAGATAATCCGAATTGCAGTGGGATTATTTTTTCCGGTCATAGGTATTAGATAAGATAAAAATAGAAATACGACAAATTAGACACTCCGGAATATCAACTATCGGTGCTTTCAGGGCTTCAAATCGGTCGTTTTATTCTGTAGTGTCCAGGTACATACCCTAATTTTGAATGTTGGGAACGTAAAACTCAAAGATACAGTTTTTTATCATGCACTAAATGCATGCAGAAAGGACGTCACTGAACTGTTCGAAACATGAAATTTTCGAAATGGTTTGCATATACAAAGATAAACACGTTATTGTTGGAGAACAAGCATCAGCTGTGGAATGGCCTGATATTCATGACTAAAACGTTGACCAAGAAACAAGCGGTTTCAAATGTGAATAGTTTCAGAGATATGTTTTCTTAAAACATGTCGGTAGCACAGCACTCCAAGTAAAAAAGTTGTAGGGCCTGAACGCCCATTTTCACACTATGATTAGATTGCGATACTCTTTCGTGGTTACCGAGTTCTGATCTAGTAAATGATACGGATTTGGACTGACACACAAATTCAAAGCAAAATTCAAATGAAGTTACACGTTTGTGGCGATCCTGTGGCACTCCACTATTATCAAATCTCTACCAGAATGCTTACTTTATGTGCTCGGGTTGAAAAATGTTGAAGTTTGTTAATAGTTTTGATGTTTGGTTTAGAGTGGCCTTTTAACCCAATGCCCTTCTGGCATACAAAAAAATGGTTTGGTTTGGTTTGAACTGAAATTTAAGTACCATACAAAATTTTTGTATTAAATTTTTAATAATATGGATAAATAAACGCTGGTTTCTTCTTTTTTGTTTAGTTATTGAAGGTTTGATATTATTTCTTTCTTGCCCCCCCCCCTGAACAATATTTTGAGACCAGGACATAAACTTTTTTTCAAATTTGTATAAGCCTTATTGCTGCGTAGTAAATTACAAAAGTATTGCTTTAGTTTTATCTTAGACATTGTGAAGTCAATATTGTTGCAATGTTTATAGTCCTAAAGTTGATTGATAGGTCGAAATTTAGCATAGTTCGTTCTTTTCTCCCCATTTCCTCACATTTTCTCCCAGCGTTTCGAAAACGCTACGCACCCTTCTCTCGATTCTAGAGAAGGCTAGGTTTGAGATATGAATTTGGGCTCTAAGAAACAAAGCAAAATTGGGGAAAAATCTAATCGACCTGTTTTAGCTCAAAGCATAGATGATACATATAACAAAATTACAGCCGTGTAAACATAACAGGTCTTGCTAATTTTCAGTTAGCTTAAACTAGTAATTTTGCTTTCGGATGGCACAATAGTCGGAAAATTGCGATTATTGGCCAAAATTATTTCTTAGTTCCAAATTGATTCTAGATTATATTTGTTACAAAAGAAATGATTTAAACTTATAAGAAGTCATATTTAGGGTGATTTGGGGAAAATGATCAAATGTTTCCGATATAAATATTTGCATGACAAAAAAAAATTTCTTTCTCGCGGGGATTCTCCCATTTTCTCATTGAAACTCTCTTCAGGTACTAAATAAATTTAGTAACAAAGATAATCAAATCTGTTGAAAGAATACTTAAAATTTTAAAAAGTTGACAAAAATATGACAATTTTAAAATTATTTTTTTTCGGAAAACGTCAAATTATAGCAAACTTTTAATTCATGTTTCGATACAACATACTTCGAGCTTTCAGACGCACTGTTAGAAACTGCGGCGACAAGAGGCGACAAGAGTTGTTTTTTTGATTAAAGTTTATGAGAATTTCATTTTTATTAAAAGTAGCCTATGGCGCACCTCATTGAGTTTAAATTTATTTTTATTTTATTTTTTAATAGTCTAAGATATCAGTTCTAAAATGATATATAACAATAATATTTACATCCGCGATAACTATTTAATTTTTTGACTTTTGTAAAATGACTTATTTTTCAAAGTTTTGAAATGGGCAACTTTGACGGCTTATTTCTACATGATATTTTTTCCTATCAAAATTTTATTCGCGAATCATAAAAATATAGACAATTTACTACAAAACCGCGTTTAAGCATATGCTAAAATGTGAAATTTTACATTCGGCAATTTTGGCCGCTACTTTATATGGGGCCCTTCTTATGTGGATGGCAAAGGCGAAGCCGGTGAAAGCGGGAACGTCAATGACAGTACTTCCGGACTCGAATCAAACGTTCTAACCTCTCCGGAATGACAGAGCTGAGTAAAAACTGCATACCGTTCTGATTCAAACTTAGAACAGTCTCAAACTTCGAACACTTCAGAATAAATGCTCGTAGTATCGCTAATATTATAAAATATTATGCTTATTGTACTCCACCGTGTTCGTTAGAATGTCCTCTATCCGGTGAGGTATGACATTGAACTGTAGGACTCCTTGTAAGAAATCAGTAGGCGCTGGAAAAAAGCAACAACTCATATTTTCACTGCGTCCGCATACTCTTAGCGTTTCGTGCAAAAGTGGCTGTTTTTTCGTTTGCATTATTTTACCAATTTTAGGACATTTACCTTCCTACTTCGTGATTATTAGGAAAGTGCAAGATATATACGTACTAAAGCATAGTTAAAATACAATATTTCATGCATTATTTCAAAGATATTAGATAAATAAAAAGTGTTCGAAGTTTGAATCAAGTTTTGAGGTGTGATTCAAACATCGAACACCCACGAATAATATCCGTTTTTTCCGGATTCCTGTGGGAAAATGAATTATCTGCATTGTAAAGCTGCACAAAGTTAACGATGTGTTCGATGTCTGAGACTGAAATATTCGAGCTTTGAATGTCGACCATGAAAGTGTTCGAAGTTTGAATCAAAACCGAACAGCAGTTTTTTAGTGTTTTTCAATGTAAATTAACATTTTATCCTCATTTTTAAAATTTTAACACAAAAATAATTAAATTGTCATGCTATTAAACCATTTATGGGAGTAGAATAAAGATGTTTTCAAACATTTTTCATTGAAGAAAGTTTCAGCATAGCTTAAGTGTTCGAAGTTTGAATCAGAACGGTACCACCCCTCCACCTCTAAGACCATGCGTTTGCATTTTTGCATCGTACCGTTGCGGCCATAGGGACAAAATTAAAAATATATTTTTGCGGTTTTTGCTTAGTTGATCTTAAACAAAACTTTCCTGAAAGTTTCAGCTTTTTATCGCTGCTGGAAAAAGTCTGAGTCTTAATGGTTAATCGCAAATATTTGTCGATGTCTCAAATGTCGTGTTGGTATGTTTCAATGCTGTAACCGGCGAAGTTTTTTGCAACTTAAACAAGATTTAATAGCAACATGGAAGATATTGCAAGTGCTACTTGGGAAAGTACAGACGCGCAACGAGCGTGGTACAAAACACCAATTGAACTGCCAAAACGAGGCTCCAGCAAGCAAACGAGCAAAGTAAACAAACTGTTTTGGAAGACTAAGTTTTGTAATCCAGCTAGAATTCTATCTAGCTATTTACTATCAACATATGGATCAGCTACCCTCAATATACCGTATAATGCTTTAAGAATTTAATTGGCTTATTTGCGATGCAAAATATGTACCGTCTGTACTGAATACATGCTTCCACGATAGCGCAGTGCTTTTACAAATTGCATAGAGGCTCACTGCTTTAATAAAATGTAATTTTATTCTTGACTATTTATGAAAAATTGGCGGTTGCTTGCTTCAAATCGCTGTAACTCTGGATCGGCAAAGAACACCTCGTGGTGATGAGTGCCTCTTATGTAAAAAAATGGGAAATACGATAGTGTTGGATTTTTTAAAATCAAACCGTACTCATTGAGAGAAAAATGCAAATTTAGTTTTCAAATCGAATTTAAGAATGGCAGCACTGCTGCTGAAAACTAATCCAGCTTTTTACGCGCTATAATCGATGTAATATCGCTGCCGGCTGGTGACAATGGTATAGATCCAGTTTTGATTGATGAAACAAAAAAATTAAATTTTCGTAAGATCAATTTTTCTGCACTGGAACAGTTCTTACTTTCTATCGATTGGAGTACCTTGCTTGCGTATGTCGATGTTGATGAGATGGCTCTGCAGTTTTGTGATACTATATCGCAATGGATGAATTCGAACGTACCTCTTGTGAAGCGACCGGCTACGCCTGCGTGGGGCACCCCACATCTTAGACTATTAAACAGGCAACGCAACCGAGCACATCGTGCATATCGTAGAAATAAAACAACGCACAGTGGGACCATTCTGGAAAAAGGCGGTCAAAAGTCTTTTCTCGCTTTTCCTGACGTTTTCGAGCTTAGGTGTCTTAGGAGAAGTTTCATAAAAAAGTATTCTGCATCTAATGACATTTTCATATAATTGGATATTAAAGTGATAACAAATTTGAAAAAATTAATTTTTTATAGAAACTAGATAGCATGGTCATGTGTTCGGCAAAGTTGTAGAACTTTGAATTTCATTAAACTTTGCCGAAGATACTAAGTATCTGCATCATATGGTTTGCGAGATATAATTGACTTTCTGTCGTGACCCCCTTAAAATCAGTTTGTTAAACTTCTTGTACACAAAACCTCATCTAACAGGTTCGACATGTTCTACAAACTTTTGGATACTATCAAAATACGTAACTTTCTAGAAGGTGTATATATCATATGTTGCTTTATTTGTTTTAAAAATGGATTTGAAGCATAAATTTTACCGTTTTTACAAGTAATTTTTTCCGTAAATAGGCACCTACTGGCAGCTAAAGTTAGCATCGCTTGAACCACCATAGAATGTAGTATAAGTGTGCCAAATAATTTTGGCCGGGTCTGGCCGGGCATTTTGGTTGTTTCAATTATGAATTACATACATACCATAAGGTCGCCATTCACCGCTCAGCTCCATTTACCGCTCATTTCAAACAAAAAATGCTTATATCTTTTTAAAATGGTTCATTATTGCAAAAACTATTGACAAATAATAATTTTGTATATTTAATAATACGAATTAAACATAAATTTCCACTATATTCATAAAAGCTCATTTCCAAAATAAATAATCTTTATAGCGAGGGACGAAGAACGACATTTTGATCGCGTCTTTATTAAGACCGAGTGCAAATGACTAAGTTCATTATCAGCTCAAGCGAACTTGTTGCTTTGGTTATTTAGAAACTATTCTACTAAAAACGTGAAATAAGTCAACAATATTTATATTAACGTTCTATTCTGCTATAAATGCCGCACCCAAAACAAAGGTCAAAACGCGGGTTTTATTTATTTGGTAACAGTAAAAAATATGAGCAGTAAATGGCACCCATATGGGCGGTGAATGGATCATTATATTTCAAGTGAGCGGTAAAAGGGGTTATGAGATTGCATTACTTAAAAAAAAGTCACTATTAATAAATATTTAGAAACCCAGTAAATTTCTCTTGTAAACACAATTGTTTTCTCTATCTTATGACGTAAATTGGGTTTCGATGGACCTGAATTTAGATTTGCTATGGACAAACTAACTTAGAATCGTTTTTAAATGAGCGGTGGATGGCGACCATACGGTATATGCTGGTTTTAGTAAGTTATCAGGGTTTTATTATTCGTACATGTTAACAGTAATGAATCATGATTGTATGTAATTATTGAAATAATCTGATTTCTGAACAGAATATCGACAAACGAAAATGTTTTCAAAAAATTGTTAATGACGTCAGGTCCATTGATTTCAACTTTAAGAAGACCAACAGTAAAAAAATCAATGCAGTTGTTACCAGCAGCATACAAACTTTTACAAAAATCCCAGAACGAAAATAATTCTGCAACAGATAGCGAAACAGACGTGGACGAGGTCCTGTGAAACTATTATGAACATGTACGAATAATAAAACCCTGATAACTTACTAAAACCAGCATATATGTATGTAATTCATAATTGAAATAACCAAAATGCCCGGCAAGACCCGGCCAAAATTTTTTGGCACACTTATACTGTATTCTATGGCGGTTCAAACGATGCTAACTTTAGCTGCCAGTAGGTGCCTATTTGCGGAAAAAAAATACTTGTAAAAACGGTGGAATTTATGCTTCAAATCCATTTTTAAAGCAAATAAAGCAACATATGATATATACACCTTCTAGAAAGTTACGTATTTTGATAGTATCCAAAAGTTTGTAGAACATGTCGAACCTGTTAGATGAGGTTTTATGTACAAGAAGTTTAAGAAACTGATTTTAAGGGGGTCGCAACAGAAAGTCAATTATATCTCACAAACCATATGATGCAGATACTTAGTATCTTCGGCAAAGTTTAATGAAATTCAAAGTTCTACAACTTTGCCGAGCACATGACCATGCTATCTAGTTTCTATGAAAAATTAATATTTTCAAATTTGTTATCCCCTTAATATATAATTATATGAAAATGTCATTAGATGTAGAATACTTTTTTATGAAACTTCTCCTAAGACACCTAAGCTCGAAAACGTCAGGAAAAGCGAGAAAAGACTTTTGACCGCCTTTTTCCAGAATGGTCCCACTGTGCAACGCTAACTCAACGTAATTTTAAACAATCTAGTGACGAATATCGTCGTCTCAACACCGCTCTATATAAATCTTACGTATTACGTGTGCAAACTGACCTCCGAAAAAAACCGAAAACTTTTTGGAATTTCGTCAATTCGAAAAGGAAAAACTCTTCTATTCCTTCCCATGTGTACCTTGATGGAATTAAATCTACAACCGTTCCTGACTCTTGTGAGCAGTTTGCAAAGTTTTTTACGTCTGTATTCGCCGATAAGACTGCTTCTGATCTGGACGCACAAATCGCTGCATCATATGTTCCTGCCGATTTGATCGACTTGAGCGTGTTTGAGATCAATAATGAAATGGTAATGGACGGTGCAAAAAAGTTGAAGCGTTCTTCCTCCGCCGGACCTGATGGTATTCCAGCAGTAGTTTTGAGTCGTTGCATCGTGCCATTGGCCACTCCTCTATGCACTATTTTCAACAAATCGTTTGAACAATGCAAATTCCCGAATATTTGGAAGCAGTCGTTTATGTTTCCCGTTTATAAAACTGGCGACCGCAGAAACGTAAGGAATTATCGTGGAATTACCAGCCTATCTGCAGCGTCAAAGCTGTTTGAGATAATCGTGAGTGATGTTGTCCCGCACAAAAAATTATATATTTACAGCTCAGCATGGTTTCATGCCGGGTCGTTCCGTTTGCACAAACATGATGGAATTTACTTCGGCTTGCATCTCGCATATGGAGAACAAGAAGCATGTTGATGTAATTTACACAGACTTGAAAGCAGCTTTTGACCGAATTGATCATGCAATATTATTGCAGAAACTTTCCCGGCTGGGTGCATCTCCACAGATGATACAATGGCTGAGCACGTACCTGCGTGGTAGAGTGTTGCGTGTGAAGCTAGGTATCCTCTCAATTTACTAACATTTCTGGAGTTCCGCAAGGCAGCAATTTGGGCCCGTTGCTTTTCTCGCTGTTTTTCAACGATGTCACCTTCCAGTTGGCCACCGGATGCAGACTTGTGTATGCTGATGATCTTAAACTATTTCTGGCTGTTGAAAAAGTTGATGATTGTCGCCGCCTACAAGCTCTACTCGATATTTTTGTTGTTTGGTGCAAACGAAACTGGCTCACACTAAGTGTTGCTAAATGCGAGGTGATGAGCTTTTATCGCTTAAAAACCCGATCTTCTATAGTTACCAAATTGATGGACTTGATTTGCGCAGAGTCGAACATGTTACGGACCTTGGCATTTTACTTGATACTAAGCTAACGTTTAACGCACATCGCTTGTCAATTATTTCTAAAGCAACGCGTCAACTCGGATTTATTTCAAAAATCGGACGGGATTTCAAGGATCCATACTACCTCAAATCACTATATTGCGCCCTTGTCCGACCGCTGCTTGAGAACTGCAGCTTAGTATGGTGTCCACAGCAACTGTCGTGGAACTTGCGCATCGAAAGAGTGCAAAGAAGATTTATCCGAATAGCTTTGCGACATTTACCTTGGCGTAATCCGGTGGATCTTCCACCGTACATGGATCGTTGCCGCCTACTTGATCTCGAATCTCTGGAGTATCGACGTAAAACCCAGCAGGCGGCGTTTGTGTCTAAAGTCTTGAATGGCGAAATCGATTCCCCACAACTTTTATCGCTCATGGATTTCCGCGCTTCACAACGAAATTTGAGATCAACCGGTTTACTGCAAGCACCATTTCATCGTACTGCCTTTGGATGTAACGAACCTGTAAATGCCTGCGTCAGGATGTTTTCGAGAGTAGAAGAACTGTTCGAATTTAGACAGCCATCGCATAAGTTTGTGCAGAAAATACGAAGCAGCAATTTTTTATAGTAATTAGTATTCATGTAGACCATTATAGTCAGATGAATTAACAAAATAAATAAATAAATAAAAAAATAAATATAATGGCGGACGCTATAAATTGTGTTCGTAATATGTGATCAATCTTTTTGACAACTCTGCATACATCAAAACTGGGCACTCTTCTCCTGTACGGCCACCCCATCGACATCTCTATAACGAGCTGCAGTGAACGTCAGCGACAGGATGTCCTGGGCTCAAAATTTGACAGCGGGCCCAAATCAGACTGCTGGCAGTTGAGTGAAACGTAGTACTGACATGCTATCTCATTTTCGCACACACGAGATGTTGGCAGCGAAAACAAGGTTGCCTGCCGATGGGGTGTGTACGGCAGTGTTGCTCTTTCTTTCGTTTACGCAAAAGAAGGAAGGCAATAGTTTTGTTTACATTTCGCACAGTTTTGCTTTCCTTCTTTGACGTAAACGAAAGAAAGAGAACGGTAGTGTTGCAAGAGAAGAATGCCATATTTGATGTATGCAGAGTTGTCAAAAAGATTGTTCGCATATTACGAACACAATTTATAGCGCCCACCATTATAGCGCGTAAAAAGCTGGATATTTTTTGACGTAGGACTACGTCTTTGTTTACTATACTGGGACTGGGTAGCACTTTATAAAAACGAAAATAGAAGTGTAACGTTTGAATGAAAGATTTCAAATGCTAATAACTACTAAACTACTGAACGAAACTGAACAATTTATATGTCGTTGGATAGATAAAATGACCAGCATTTTTTTAGGGTGTAAGAGAGCAATTTTAAGGGGGGCGTAAGAGGGGGAGGGGGCTCCTATACAAATGAAACACAAATTTTCTCAAAACTCGAGAACTAATCAAGCAAATGGAACCAAATTTGGCTTGTAGGGGTGTAGAAGGCAAAATTTTTTTCTATGGTAAATTGAGACTCCTCCCTTCTTTAGGAAGGGGGCCCCCATATAAATAATATTCAAATTTCCTCATAACTCGAGAACTATTTGAGCAAAAGGAACCAAAATTGGCTTGTGGGGGTTTTTGGAGGTAAGATGCTTTTCTACGGTGTACTGAGACCCCTTCTCCTTCTAAGAGGGGGGGCTCCCGTTCAAATGGTGTAATGAGACCCATCCGTCTTTTAACAGGCAGGGGGGGGGATTTGTTCTATGGTGGATTAGAACCTTTGCTTTCTTTAAGAAGGCGAGATCCCATACAAATGAAATACAAATTTCTTTGTCTTTGTCTTTGTTTAGATTATAGTCACTTTAACCAGTTTTTGGTCATTCGTGACTTCTGCGGGGTTGGGATTTCAACCCGGGTCCTCGGCGTGAGAGGAGTGAATGCTAACCGCTACGCCGGGACTGACTCCTAAAATACAAATTTCTTCATGACTCGAGAACTAAACAAGCAAATGGCACCAAACTTGGCGTGCGGGTTTTTTTTGGAGGCATGAATTTATTTTGAATTTATTTATTTTATGATGCTTTGAGACCCCTCACCCTGTGGTAGGAGGATAATTCATTACCATTTCAACCTTTATGATGCACACAAGTGATTTTCAAAAGAAATTTCTATGTCTCAAAGGTTGCAGGCATTGTACTTATGAACCCCCGTCCACGTATTTTCAAAGTCACCATTGCATTAAATTAAGAATTGAATCTGAATATTTTGCTCTTCTCTTTTGAACATTCACTTAAACAATAGCACTCACAGATTCTTATAAACATACATATGCCAGAAATTCAGTTTACATTAGTCTCAGATCACCAGATCAAAGTCCTACGTCACCCTTTCGTACA
Source organism: Sabethes cyaneus (assembly GCF_943734655.1). Classification (NCBI taxonomy): domain Eukaryota; kingdom Metazoa; phylum Arthropoda; class Insecta; order Diptera; family Culicidae; genus Sabethes; species Sabethes cyaneus. The sequence continues at coordinate 79,205,768 of NC_071353.1, forward strand.
ACCCTTAGGGCTGTATACCTTATAGTTTTTCGGATTCCTTTGAAAATATGGAAATATTGCCTTTCTAAACCTAATAATTCCAGAGATATAAACAAAAGAAAATAAAAGGATTTGACAAAAACGTGTCTTTTTTTTTTAATGGAAGTACTCCCATTAATCAAGGGGACGTCCAATTGGCGCCAAACTTAAGGCTTTTTTTCGCTGACCTGAAACGAACAATCTGACAAAATTTGGTTCAAATCAGAGAAGATCGATTACATGGAACTCCAGACACTTGACGTGGAATGACCCTTATAGATAATGAAACTTGCTCACTGATGTTACACGATTGTGAAAAAATTCGAAAAATGAACTTACCATCGAATGTCCCACCAGTATCAATGATTTTGGTCCGTCAGAATAACGACTATACAATTCAAGGATTTTTCGAATACACAATTGTACAAATTCAACCTGTTGATCCAGTACTCCTCCGTATAATCCAGAATATTGTTCGTCTAGGTCCACTGTAAGTTTTAATACAATTTAATTCATTTCGTTTTACTTTGTTATTTTCTGTAAAAAATTATAAAGAACAGAATGTTTGTGTTCCTAAATGTGCCCCGAAGCCCAGGAATTAAATTTAAATTTTCGGTTGCAAGATTGTGGTTAAATTAATAATATACGAAATGATGAGTCAAACCGTTTCGTGAACCTCTTTGCCTCTTTTTGAAAGTGTGAATAACTGGTGTTAAGCTGTACGAGTAGTGAAACGTGGCACAATGGGGCAGATTGACCCAGCACTCGGACAAAACCTCATAACTTCTTTGATATGCTTCGCAGAGCTTTGTCTTCAGCAATAATGTTTGTTATAAAATTCTGCTTTTTTTGTAAATTTTAGCTAGTTGTATTTATTGGCGTTGAAGTATATCTTTTCAAATAATGACTAGAAGTTTTGTGTCACGGAAAAGTTGTTTATCCTGTTAATTACGTAAAGTTACCGAAGACACTAAATTGTAGGACTTACGGCTGTAGGACCTAGGAATTAAGTTATAAATATTTTAAATACCGTCATCCGGGGCGAGATTGCGCCAAAAAAGCACATATTTTTGTTCTTTAGCTCAGTATCAGGGGCGGACTGGGAGCCAAAGGGCCCACCGGACCTTTGATATTAGGGGCCCCAATTTGCAATATTCTCATGTTAGTAAATTAACACAAAAAAAGACATCTACTCTAAAGACATCAGCGTTACAAGGACAGTAAATCGAATGAATATGGGCTCTATTTTGTAAGTCATGTCGTGCAACTCGACTCGACTCAGGCACTGTCGAGTGTCGAGTATCGGGAGAACGGGCAGCATAGCGGCTCGATGCTCGAAACAAAATAAACTCAATCGTTATTAGAACCGAGTTACCAGCTTTTAGCATGTGCGTCATATTAGCGGTTCACGGTACTTTAGTTTTGACGCATTTTTCTTCAACCCAATCTTCGCTGCTTTGAGTTTTAGTTTGTTCAGCCACCACCCCAGATACTGTTCTATCGACAATATCCATTTTATTGGGAAAACAGACGAACTAACTAGATTTGCTGAAGATTGTGCCTGTGTGTTGCTCCTTTGATAACATCCTGTAATGGCATGTTAAACAGCCCACATAAGGAACCATTACGTTGATAAAGTCCCTTGCGAGGTTAGAATGGCCATGATTTTACGGCTGAAGGTATCATACGCAACTTTGAAATCAATGAAATAATTGTCCGTTGAATTCTATATTCATGGACTTTTTGGAGGATCTGCCGCAGCGTGAACATTTGATTTGATTTGCGTGATAAATGATATGATGTCAATAGTTCAATATATATGAGTAGCTTACTGCGTCTACACGTCAGAACAGAACAGTTCATAGTGCAGGCGATTCCCGTGCCGAGTCATAGCTATCCCTGGGATTCAACTCTTGAATTCTCCTATAAGAATCATGCTTCTATAAGCAAGGTATTCTGTGCGAATCCTAGAATTTCTTCACACGATTTCAATGTGAGGAATGCCCGAGCCTCTGCGCGAATCTTTTTGGTTCATCCTGGTAGAGCTGCGGAAAAAAGAACCCACCGTCTAAAAACGCTAGTACGAAGAGCACGTGCTCGCCAGTCCAGAGGAGAGGTTCGTCAGCAACGACACACGGAGTTTCCACAAAACGGTCAGGTGCAAGAATTTTGCCATGCCTGTGATGTGCAATGATAGTGCTGACCAAACGACGGTAGCAGCCAGGTGGAAGAGTATTTTCAGACGCTGTTGAATAGAGAAGTAAACACGAAGATCAGCATCTTCAGGATAAGAATTTTGAGCGAAGGCCAAGCTGTGGAGCCGCCAACACAGGAGAAAGCCAAAAGAGCAATCAGTGAGCTGAAAAACGGTAAGGTTGCTGTAAAGGATGGTATCCTGTAAAGGATGGCTGAACTTCTAAAAACGGGGAGCGAGCGCCACCTCATTGTCAGGAACAGAATATGGGAGGAAAATAAATATCGGAGTGGTTGATTGACCTCATTTCCCATAATTTTAAAAACGGACATCGACATGAGAGTAAAAACTATCGAGGCATTACGTTACTCAATTTTGCCTATAAGGTGCTCTCCCTATTCTGTGTTTTAGACTGAGTCCGTTAGCTGAGTTCTTCGTTGGCGAGTATCAAGCTGGTTTTCATGAGGGTTGCTTCACGATAGATCAGATATTTACCATGCGTCTAGTAACTGACGAGTTCCGGGAGTGCAACTTGCAGACTCATAATATTTTTATGGATTTCAAGGCGGCATACGATTCAGTCAAACGAAATGAGATGTAACAGTTAAGGCTAGGACATGGTTTTCCCACAGGACTAGTTACGTTGATTCGTGTGACGCTGGATGAGTAAAAATTATGAGTCAGAATAGCAGATGAGACCTCACGTGCTTTTTGATTTTGCGGAGAACGTCGATATACCAAAATCAAAAGTAAAGCAGCGAAAGAAGCCTTTAGGTCATTTATTGAGAAATTGGGACTTACCATTAACACCGCCAAAACGAAGTACATGGCGTGGAAATCCAAATGGTGTTGGTGTCGAAGAGGAACTGAATATATTTTGGTATGCTCTTACAACGATGTAAGTCGCAAAATAAAACGACTAATTACAGCTGCGAATTGGCCTTTACGCAGGCATTACATTTTGTAGCTGAAGTCCCGTAGCTTGCAAATTCGCGTAAAACAGATGCTCTAGAGAACGCTAATCCTCTCGGTGGCCCTTTACGGACATGAATCATGGACGCAAAAAGAAGCTGATCGACGAATGCTTGGGGTTTTAGCGTAAAATTTGGCAAAATCTAAAATGGAGTGTAGCGCAGACGCATGAACCACGAGCTATCTTAAGAATGCAAATATGCTGTTATAATGAAGATAGCACAGTGTGGCAGTCTGCGCTGGATTGGTCACGTGTCTAGAAGGCCCGTCGAAAGAGGAGCCAAAATTATTGTAAGCAGAGAATCAAGAAGAGGCCGTATACTTCGGAGTAGACATCGCACTTATAGATATGTGCTATCGAGGATGATGCACGTTCAGCTGGTGTTCGAGAGGTTTGAAGAAAGGTAGGACCATAATTCATTCGGCGCAGGATCGATAACGAACCGTCGCCACTGAAGTAAACTGAGTATGGAGCTTAAGCCGACAGTTCAATATTTATAAGTAGTCAAATAACTGCGGATGAAATACTAATTCTAATTTTAAATACTCAGAATTGAAGCTGGTAATATTTTCGGAGCTTGGACCCCAACAGCTCAACTTAAATGATTTCATGAATCATGGGGCCCCAGCAATCGAACATTTGTGAGTCATGGAAAAAGTTTAATTGAAAGAGAAATTTTGGTTTAAAGTTCGGGGCCCTAATAGTCCCATTCGAAGCTGAATTTTCAATCATCAAATCGGTTGATTTCATAAATCATGGGGCCCCAGCAATCAAACTTTCGTGAGTCATAGAAAAAGTTTACTTGAAATAGAAATTTTGGAAAGTTCGGGGCCCCAACAGTCCCATTCGAAGCTGAATTTTCAATCTTCAATCATCAAATCGGTTGATTTAATGAATCATGGGGCCCCAACAATCGAACTTTCGTGAGTCATGGAAAAAGTTCAATTGAAAGAGAAATTTTGGTTCAAAGTTCGGGACCCCAACAGTCCCATTCGAAGCTGAATTTTCAATCATAAAATCGGTTGATTTCATGAATCATGGGGCCCCAACAATCGAACTTTCGTGAGTCATGGAAAAAGTTCAATTGAAAGAGAAATTTTGGTTTAAACTTCGGGGCTCCAACAGTCCCATTTGAAGCTGAATTTTCAATCATCAAATCGGTTGATTTCATAAATCATGGGGCCCTAACAATCGAACATGAAGTTCGGGGCCCCAACAGTCCCATTTGAAGCTGAATTTTCAATCATCAAATCGGTTGATTTCATGAAACATGGGGCCCCAGGAATTGAACATTTGTGAGTCGTAGAAAGAGTTTAGCTGAAATAAAAATTTTGGAAAATCTCATTTTGTGTAACAACGAAATTTTTACTGGGGCCCACCGGGCATTTGCCCGGTTGCCCGGTGGGCCAGTCCGCCCCTGCTCAGTATACACACAATTTAGGAACTAAGTTGATTTCAAACCCGTCAATATATACTAAATTGTTCAATTAACAACTACCGTAGAGATGGTTTAGTAACAATGAAACCTAATTTTACTGGAAGTGCATGAACTTTGGCACAATCTCACCCCTTCTAAGGGGTGACATTGTGCCAAAAACATAAAGTTAGGCTAAAAACCTAAACAGTGAACATTAGCATGTTTGTAGATAATATACATAAATATCAGTGTAAAGTAGTTCATATGGGGCCGTCCATGAACTGAGTGGACTATTTGGGGCAGGGGGTCGGCCGAAAACAACGCATCATACAAAAAGTATGAACGAAAATAACCCGGAGAGTTCTGAAATAACTAGAAATGAGTTCGCAGTCAATGCACAGCCTTTATATAGCCAGTAGCGTTTCTAGGGTTAACAAGGGGGAGATATATGAAGGGGTGTATCCTAAGGGGGCATACCTATTTGATCATTTAACAAAAGTAACCATTACTTCGTTCGAAAACCCGCGGCCGCAGAATATGTGGCCTATCCCACCCCCCTCTCCCCTCCTTAAAACTGGCAGTTTATACACGGTATAATATATTCGTCTTATATAAGAGTGTTTATTCAAAGCATCTGAATATCCAGAGAAAAAGTAAAAATTAGTTTAAATTATTTAGCAGACCTTTGATGCTGTTTGCTCCAAAATGGATGATGCAATCTAATCTGTCAAAATATTGTGCTCAATAGTAAGGAATGTGAGTGTACTGGTGTATACTGACGTATTTTTGTTGTGTATGTGAAATCCACAAATTGGATCGATCATTATGGCTTGGCACAATCTCACCCCCGTGAAGCTCGAAAAGTACAAAGTTTCGAAAAATATTATTTTTGTAATCAAAACTTATCCAAAGCATAATAACTTTTCAATACATTGTAAATGATTAGTTTATATACCTTCAAGATAGCAAGTTGATGCGATTTCTTGTTTGGGTTGGTTTATGCGGGACATTTTTTACAAGCGTTATTTCCGCGTATTTTTGATCGCGAACTTCGAAACCCTGTTTAGGCTAAATAGTTTGCTAATATTATCAGTTTTCCATTCTAAGTTATGAATAAATATGTTATGTTCATCATCATTTTGAATTTGGGTCACTAGTTTCTATAGATATAAAAAAATTTCACAAATAAACATTTTTGGTTTTAGGCACAATCTCACCCCCGTGGCCCTGGATGGCGGTACTCGAACTCATTTTTGACGTAGGTGTCACCAGAACCCATTGACTCTGTACGCACCTCGGTAAAAAAGATCACCATCCAAGCGCTGTTTCTTCACCATGTCACTAACGCACATTGAACGACCACAGCGTATCAGGCGAAGAATGTCAAAGTGTCAGTGTAGTGTGAGCGAAAACGTAAACAAAAAAAAAGTAGTTAGAAAACGCAAAACATATTCATCAAATCTGTATTTTTTCTTAAATCTTAATTAAAAAGTTATTCGGTTGAGGGCACTTATATCTAAGAGTGAATTAAAGGTAAAAACTTATATTAGTGATGTGCTTAGAATTAGTTTAAAACCGCTTATATCTAGGTTTAAATTGGAAACTTAAAACTATTAGTACGGTACGGAATTTAATAGTACGGCTGCTTGAGTTACGGTGAGAAACCAGTTTATACATTTAAAACTATACTTACAAACAACTAATTAATTAGATAGCGACGAAGGTGAACACAGTAAAAAGAATAAATAACGGACAAAGACAGTAAGGAAGATAGAAGCACTAAAACGTAAGATTATAATCTTGTAAAACATAATCCTAAATGCAGGACATGCAGGAATTAAAAACGGTCTAGGACTTCGTACGAATAAAGGCCGTTAGATATTCGGAATAGCTAAAATCGACTGTTTTCTTGTTACAACGCGGTACGCAGGTAACAAAATTTTTAATTCGTTTTACACGATGTCGAGTCCGGCTGAAACTGCAACCACTGCCAGTCAAGGTAAGAGTTCTGATGTTCGATCTACAAGCACACCTGATAGAGCGCTCGGCTCTGAAGCAAAAGCTTTGATTAAAGAATCCCTTCTCAACCCTCCTTCGGATATGAATAAAAAAGCCTCCTCAGTCAAGAGTGCGTGCTCTAAGAGCTCCCGTAGAAATAGCCAATCTTCCCGCGGAAACTCTCTGAAACAAGTCGATCAAAACTGTCAGTCGTGTTCTTCCGCGGACAATAGTCGTATGGTACAGTGTGATGACTGCGATGAGTGGCATCACTTTAGTTGCGTCGGTGTCGATAGTACAATCGAAACGAAACCGTGGCGTTGTGCGTAGTGCGACCGGCAAGTGAAGAAACGTAGCTCCGGTAAACAGACAAAAGCGCTCAAAGGTACAGTTAGCACGAAAGCTACTAATATTTTGAGACGAGGTACTTCCGTAGAAAAAGTGTATCATCAAGAGAAAGAAACTTGCGAGGTGGCTAAGGCAATGGATGCCGTATCGGTTGCCTCAGCTACGTCGAGACGGTCATGTAGGGAACGTTTGGCACTGCAACTGCGGCGAATTGAAGCTGAGCAGACACTGCTAGAGGAGAAGAAAAAGTTAGTAGAAAAGCAGTTTAGTGTTGTGGAAGAGCTGGCAGATCTTGATGAGGAAGAAGCAGAAGCTGAAAGTTAATATTTAAGCGACGAGTTTGTCGAAGAGGAAGAGCAGCTGGATAGCAGTGACTATTCGGAAGAAGAGAGAGAAGAACCACCGGTGAAGAATTTATCTACCTTCCGGCCAAGTAAACGGTCATCGCCAAAGGTAGGCCGCCAGAGCCAGCGGAGGATGCTTGCAACTAGCAACCAGTTGAGCTGTAGCCTGAGTCGTAACCAGATTGCCGCACGCCAGGTAGTCGCGAAAGATTTGCCAGTGTTTTTGGGGATCCTGAGGATTGGCCCCTCTTCTTATCTACCTACGAAAGTACGACGCGCATGTGTGGCTACACGGAAGACGAAAACATGATCCGACTGAGAAATTGTCTGAAGGGAGATGCCTTCGCAGTAGTTAGGAGTTTTCTGTTACACCCGTCTACTGTCGAGAAAGCGGTAAATGCACTCAAACTCAGGTTTGGCCAGCCACGAATCGTGCTACATTGTATAAAGGACAAAGTGCTAGCTATGCCGGTCCTGAAACCCGATTCGCTTAACAAAACCATCGATTTCGCGTTGGCAGTTCAAAACTTCGTGGCAACAATTGAGGCCTGTCGAAGCAGGGAGTATATGCGGGACATTTCATTGCTTAGTGAGCTTGTGGGAAAGCTTCCCACCAATATGAAACTGGAGTGGGCGAGATATACAAGAGGCTTGCGTAAGGTGAACTTGGTGGCCTTCAGTGAATGGCTCTATGTCATTGCCGAAGATGCCTGCTTAGTGTCGGAGCCACGCAAAACATCACAAGGCTGCCTTAGCGCGCACGCTGAACAGTCAAGCTGGAGTAGCCAAGATTCATCCGAGCCGAGTAGCAGTACGCAAAATATGGCTTATGAGCCAAAGCAGATTCCCCAGAGAATTTGCGTAGGCTGTAAAGGTACTTGTGCCACATTGGCAAAATGCAAACGATTTCTAGATCTATCTTACGACGGAAGGTGGGCGACAGTTCGCGAGGCTCGTGTGTGTCGCAAGTGTTTGAAACAGCACAAGGGAGGTTGTTCTTCAAAGGACTGTGGTGTAAGCGGATGCACATTCGGGCACCACCCGCTTTTACATAAAGAGCTGGATGCGGAATCGCAGATCGTTAACACTAATCTACTGTGTGAGCCGCAGTCTTGCAATACTCATCAAGCGGAATCCAGTACCGTGTTGTTTCGTTATATCCCGGTTATAGTATATGGCAACGGAATTGCAATACACCGTTACGCTTTCTTAGACGATGGGTCTTCGTTAACTCTAATGGACCAGGACCTTGCCGAAGAGCTCAATCTCACAGGAGAGCGTCATCCACTATGTCTTAGATGGACCGGAGGGACACATCATTCTGAACAGGAATCCCGCAAAGTGGCACTGGACATATCTGGGTTAAAAGAAAAACGCTTTCACTTTGAAGACGTCCGAACCGTACGTGACCTCCAACTTCCACGTCAATCGCTCGATGTTGAACAGCTTCAGTCCGAGCACCGTTACCTGAAAGGTATCCCCGTGCAATCATATCAAAATGTGCGCCCTCGTTTGCTAATCGGAGTTCAACATGCTTCCGCAACGTTGGTTAGACAAAGTTGAGAGGGGGTGGTTGGCCAACCAATCGCGATAAACACACATCTTGGGTGGACGATTTATGGTGGAGCTTGAAACGGTCAGTCGGTGGGCATGCTACATAACGTTTACCACGTCAGCCATTGTGTTCACAGCGACGGCGAACTGATCTACGACAACCTGGTTCGCACTGTAAAAGAGTACTCGATCGAGAGTTTAGCTGTTTTCTAATAACAAAATTCGCTCTCGCGACGAAAAACGCACCGTACAGCTCCTACGTTATCTTACGCCAATACAAACGGAGAGAATCCACAATTCGAAACGTCTCGTTCGATCGACAGCAGTCCGTCTCATTAGAAACGAACACCCGAACGCGGAAGTGCGCAGTGACGAAGAATTTGCCATTCGTACCGCACAGCTGGGTACTCTTCAAGATAAGCCTGAAATTTCGAAGCGGAACAAACCCAAGTCATCGTTCACCGAGCTGGACCTACCGTACAAACTCAATCCATTCGTTGATGAACGCGGATTGCTATCTATGCGAGGCAGAATAGGTTTGTGCGAGCACTTTCTTTCGAAAGTTACTGTAAATCCCGTTATTTTTCGTGAGCATCAAATCATTGACCTCATTCTTAGAAACCACCATGAAAACTTTCACCATCGGAACTATGTGTCGGTCATCAACGGAATCCGTCAAAGGTTATACATCAGTCGGATACGCAGAGAGTTTGTGAAAATTAAATCATACTGCCAAAACTGGACGTTACAGTATGCTCGCCCACGCGCCGCAGAAATGGCCGACCTGTCTCGGTACCGACCGACCTCGTTAGTCCGTTCATTTACTTACACGAGAATAGACTATTTCGATCCTATGGAGTTGGCTATAGGGAGACGGGTTGAGAAGAGGGGGGTTCTATTTACATGCTTGTGTAATGGGATCGAGGTAGATGGTATCCTCAATGCACGAATACTTATACACGGACCAGTCGAAGGCGAAGCAGCCCAAGCAGTCACTCCAAATCACTTGTTTCTGAGCGGATCAGATGGTTCCAAAGCACGATCTCCTTTGGCCGATGACATAATCACATTAAATCGTGGAGGGCATTCACTCCGATGCTTTACGGGCCAAGTATGGACATGGCGACCCCAAGGATACCTGGCAAAAATTTTCAGGCGCACTAAACGGCATCAGATAGTCTCGCTAATCGCTGAACAAAATAGAGTCGACGTCAATAGTAAGATTAAGTTAGACGACTCAGATGCGGAGTCAGCAAACTGGGGGGGAGTGTCACCAGAACCCATTGACTCTGTACTCACCTCGGTAAAAAAGATCACCATCCAAGCGCTGTTTCTTCACCATGTCACTAACGCACATTGAATGACCACAGCGTATCAGGCGAAGAATGTCAAAGTGTCAGTGTAGTGTGAGCGAAAACGTAAACCAAAAAAAAAAGTAGTTAGAAAACGCAAAACATATTCATCAAATCTGTCGTTTTTCTTAAATCTTAATTAAAAAGTTATTCGGTTGAGGGTACTTACATCTAAGAGTGAATTAAAGGTAAAAACTTATATTAGTGATGTGCTTAAAATTAGTTTAAAACCGCTTATATCTAGGTTTAAATTGGAAACTTAAAACTATTAGTACGGTACGGAATTTAATAGTACGGCTGCTTGAGTTACGGTGAGAAACCAGTTTATACATTTAAAACTATACTTACAAACAACTAATTAATTAGATAGCGACGAAGGTGAACACAGTAAAAAGAATAAATAACGGACAAAGACAGTAAGGAAGATAGAAGCACTAAAACGTAAGATTATAATCTTGAAAAACATAACCCTAAATTAAAACTTATACTTATACATGCAGGCATTAAAAACGGTCTAGGACTTCGTACGAATAAAGGCCGTTAGATATTCGGAATAGCTAAAATCGACTGTTTTCTTGTTACAACGCGGTACGCAGGTAACAGTAGGACTACGTCTTTGTTTACTATACTGGGACTGGGTAGCACTTTGTGAAAACGAAAAATAGAAGTGTAACGTTTGAATGAAATATTTCAAACGCTAATAGCTACTATACTACTGAACGAAACATAACAGTTAATATGTCGTTGGATAGATAAAATGTCCAGCAATTTTATAGTAACATATTAATAATAATTTTTTATACGCTAAATAGTAAAAATGTGTGTAAAGTTTTAAAGCCGAATTTTCCCATACATTTCCCTGGTGATCGCCTAGCTTCACAGGCACGGACGACAATTAGATACACCAAAGGATTTGGATCCAAATGATAACCTTTGAGACCACTTTGTAAGCCACACCCCTTTTCCAATCCAATTGGCAACATCGATGGCTATTGACGGCAACACCGACCCCTAAGACAAGCGGAATCAGCGGGCAATGACCAACAAATTATTTACCATCGACGGCTATCGGACTCTGAAGGCAAATGGAAACGGATCGACTGACGGGCAGCAAATTCAGCAGCAGGCCGTTGTAGTCTTAAACAGTTCTTATAAGAACTATAGTAATTGAAGAATGGAAAGATTTTTCTACATTTTCTAAAATGGTTAACGTTCCATTTTGCGTTATACCATGGTAACATGGGAAATGCTTGCTCAATCAGCGTCGGATAATCATTTGAGCAGCAGCAGCAGTCGATCTGGTTTCCCCCACCACCTACACTAGCTTACAAGCAGCAGCGGCAGTGCCAGTGATTATAATAAAATGCACAAACTCCTGAAGGGTTACGGGATGCTACCAGAGACCCATGACAATGTTTTCCCTTGATATTCGTGCTGAATCGATGAACAAAAACTCATACGGAAGTTCCACGGCTGCTTTTAAAGTTTTTCGGTATAATTTATACTGCCCCTCACTCAAAAGCTCTCTGAAGGATAGAGTTTAAGCCACTTGCGGATTAAATTTCGCATCTAAGGTAGTCTGAAGTTTTTGGAGCGTCTTAGTAGAATACGAAACCTAAAATTAAAAAAGAAGAAAACTTATCCAATTTAATTCTACTATGTCTAAGTTTTCTTCTTTTTAAATTTTAGATCTAAGGTAGTGTTGAATGACTACACGATTGAAGAAATACAAAAAAATCCGTCAGGAAAGTTCTTCTAAGGCGTGTTGCTGCAAGACGTCAGCAGGAAGCCCTGATTCTTTCAACTAGATCAGACGAATTTGAGTGGATGAATGTAAAGAGCGTGGATATGCGCGAAACATTAATCGACGACACATCAGCGACTTCTGAAGCGTATCCGATTGCAGCAATTGAAGATCATCTTCAAAATCCGCGAATCGATGACTTATAAGCTCGAAAATTTTCCATTTTTTATTTGCTGAAATTCATTTGATAGCTTTAAATAAAAAGGGAGGTATGAATATTTAATTTTTTTGTAGTGAAGGGGGGGGGGATTGTCGTGACGTGACGTACTTTCTCAGGGGGGGGTCACGAATGTGTGACGAAATGTGACAAGGGGGGGGAGGGGGGGTTGATTTTTGTCAAAATTTGCGTGACGTACTAAATGGATGTCGCCTTATCGCACTATCGCACTGACGGACGGTCAGTATTTTATTTACCATCGACGGCTATCGGACACTGAAGGCAAATGGAAACGGATCGACTGACGGGCAGCAAATTCAGCAGCAGGCCGTTGTGGTCGTAAACAGTTCTTATAAGAACTATAGTAATTGAAGAATGGAAAGATTTTTCTACACTTTCTAAAATGGTTAACGTTCCATTTTGCGTTATACCATGGGAAATGCTTGCTCAATCAGCGTCGGATAATCATTTGAGCAGCAGCAGCAGCAGTCGATCTAGTTTCCCCCACCACCTACACTAGCTTACAAGTTGCAGCGGCAGTGCCAGTGACTATAAAATGTTACACTTGGTTCGCCGCCTGCTCATTTATCGCACTATCGCACTGACGGACGGTCAGTATTTTATTTACCATCGACGGCTATCGGACACTGAAGGCAAATGGAAACGGATCGACTGACGGGCAGCAAATTCAGCAGCAGGCCGTTGTGCAGTTCTTATAAGAACTATAGTAATTGAAGAATGGAAAGATTTTTCTACATTTTCTAAAATGGTTAACGTTCCATTTTGCGTTATACCATGGTAACATGGGAAATGCTTGCTCAATCAGCGTCGGATAATCATTCGTGCAGCAGCAGCAGTTGATCTGGTTTCCCCCACCACCTACACTAGCTTACAAGTAGCAGCGGCAGTGCCAGTGATTATAATAAAATGGTACTCTTGGTTCGCCGTCTGCTCATTCATCGCACAATCGCACTGACGGACGGTCAGTATTTACCATCGACGGCTATTGGTGGCGAAAGCAACGGCATTTGGCGGCAACACCAGCGATCGGAGGCAACACCGATAGCAATTGGGAGGTAAAAACGATAGCATTTTGGCGGCAATTGAAGGCAAATCCAAGGACTTTTGCGGCAATTAATGTCATCTTCGATGACAATTCGAGGCAAACCCAATGGCATTTTGGCGGTAATCTTCGCAAACCAACACTGAAGGCAAATGGAAACGGATCGACTGACGGGCAGCAAAGTCAGCAGCAGGCCGTTGTGGTCTTAAACAGTTCTTATAAGAACTATAGTAATTGAAGAATGGAAAGATTTTTCTACACTTTCTAAATGATTAACGTTCCATTCGGATAATTATTTGAGCAGCAGCAGCAGCCGATCTGGTTTCTCCCATACCTACACTAGCTTACAAGTAGCAACGGCAGTGCCAGTGGCTATAAAATCGCACACTAGGTTCGCCGTCTGCTCATTTACCGCACGATCTCACTGACGGACGGTCAGTATTTTGATAAAACTAATCCATTTCTACTTTACAGTGATTTGGTATTTCCTATCACTCCTGTATTAGCGGGCAAGCATCATCCTAGAGTCTAAAGGACCGAATAGCGACATCCATCTATGTATTGGCAACAGTAATTATAGTACTGAGTGCTATCGGCTCAAACATAGTTCTTTTCAGGGCCACCAAACAATTTCAAACGGTTTTTTTCAAAACCACCATTGATTCAATGAAGAATTAAATCAGAATATTTCGCTCTTCTTTTACAAATAAACACTCAAAAATGATACTCACAAATACTCAAATATGCATATGCCAGAAATGCAGTTTACATTAGTCTTTGATTTAATGATCAGACATAAAGTTATACTTCATCGATTAAAACATGTTATCAATATAATGAGTATTATATGACACAGTCCTACGTCACCCTTTCGTACAACCCTTAGGGCTGTATACCTTGTAGTTTTTTCAGATGTTCAGTCGATATTGGTAGTCGGACAACCGCCTACACAAATTATCACAATCTTTATCCAAAGCGCAAGTTGGTATTATTATTCTGGTAAGGGGTAAATTTATCATTGGTGGAGCCTTTAGTGCTTGAGTTATTCTCTTCTCTGAATTATCTTTAACTTGTAATGCTAAATACTCAACAGATGTCACTTGCAATATTAGTCACTTTTGAATGAGCCTAAAAATATTTATATTGCAAATATTTATATTGCAAAAATATGTAAAATATAGTACATATTTTTCAAAACAGATTGGAATGTTTGTTTTCCTTTTATGGACCCCTGTGGTATACAATAGGATAACAACCGGCTCTATTATAGGAATCTAAACCTATAAAAATGGATTTCTGTCTGTCTGTCTGTCGGGATGTTCCTTATAGAATCGAAAACTACTGAACCAATCGGCTTGAAAATGTGCATGTAAAGGTTTTTAGGGCCAGGGAAGGTTCTTATGATGGTTAGAGACCCCTCCCCCCAGGGGGGCACCCATACAAATGAAACACAAATTTCTGCATAACTCGAGAACTAATCAAGCAAATGAAACAAAATTTGGCATGTGTGTTTTAACGTAGGACTACGTCTTACGGCAAGTTTTGAGATAGGGTGTCATTCCAAAAAATCGAAAAATGCGAGCGTCACGAAAAATGAAAGGTTTTGAGCGCTAATAGCTCAGTGGTTTTCCTATCGATTTTCAATATTCTTACACCAATCGATCGAAAAATCTTCTAAGAATTGACACAAATGAAGAAAAGTATGGATTCTTGTTGTTGAACTATTGAAAAATTGAAAATAACGAACCAATGTTTTACCAGAATTCTCGTTTCGTGATTGGTTGGAAGATTCTTTGCGATGATCTAAACCTATACCAATTTGATATCTGTGCTTGGGAAGTAACCCAAAACAAGTGACCAAGTTCCCTCATTTCAACAAGATTTCTTAACACCGCGGTTAAACCTAGACCATTTTAATGTCCTTGCTTGGGAAGTACGCCAGAAAGAGTTACAAAGCCCCCTCGTGCGAACAGATTTCTTACGAACGCGATTAAACCTAGTCTAATTTGATGTCTGTGTTAGGGAAGTGTGCCAGAAAAAATGACACAAGTTCGTTGTCCCAACAGATCGCAAATTCTTTACTGCGAGGCGATTAAACCTCGGCGAATTTGATATCTGTACTGGAAAAATGTGCTACAGCTGTAGTGTTCGGTTATAATACGACTCTGTATGAACTATGAAGGTGAAATTAGTCATCATCGATTCTGCCAATTTCAAAAGCAGTTTTTTTGTTTGAAACAAAAATTCGGTTTATGAAAATATATTCGCTGTGTTTAGATTGGCAAGAAGAATGCAGTATATACATTTTTATAAACACAATCCCGCTTTTGGGCCGAAAAGCTGCTTCCGAAATTGGGTTTTCCGACGAAAAGTCAATGACTGCTAGTTTCCTGTGAATACGCATGCTTACCGTTTCATTAGAAGTGTACAGTGGACCCCCGTTCGTTTGAACGATTCCTCATGCAAACTAACGGGGTTACTTTTTAATTTGAACAACTGGTAACCCGCAATATGCTGAAACCTGTGTGAACTGGCCGCCCTGCTCTTTGTTATTGTTTTGGTGGTTTGTTTTTGTTGGCAGTTGCAAGTGCGAATATTGCATTTTGCGATCGGATTTCTCTCTTAATCGTTAGGAAAACGAAATGTGAAACCGATTAAACACGCTAGGTCAGTACAAACGAATCGTGTTTATATGCATCGTCTGCATAAACAAATGATGTCATGTTGAGAATGACATTTGAACCATTTTTAATTTGCACGTCGTGCAAACCAACGGGGTTCAAATTAAAAAGTGTTCAGATTAAAAATGGTCAAACGAACGGGGGTCCACGGTATTGAAAAGATGTGCTGTTGATCAAATAGGATTGAATTGGTAAAATCCCTTCAACGTGGGGAACCATGGGTAATAAAAACAATCTTTAATTTCAGTAGCAGGAAAGCAATAGTTTGTGTTTTGATTTTGTTAAATTGTTTTCAAATACACAATCTTTTGAGAATTGAACGTATGCAATGTTACTACTTTGATTAATGTTACATACAATGCATGTAGCATGTATATATGTTGCATATAGCATGTATACATGAAGAATCGAATGATTACAAGCATGAATACATGCTACTATCACTACAAAGAGACTTACGTAGTCCTGCGTCACCTACATATGCGGTCGTATCTTGTACACAACCCCTCTGATTTTTTGGAGACAAGAATTTTCTCTATGGTGAATTGAGACCCCTTCCTTCTTTAGAAGGGGTCCCTCTACCCTTTAAGAGGGGGGCTTCCATACAAATGAAATACAAATTTTCTCATAACTCGAGAACTAATCAAGCAAATGGAACCAAATTTGGCATGTGAAGGGTTTTGGAGGCAAGAATTTTTTCTATGGTGAATTAGGACCCCTCTCCACTTTAGGATGGAGGGCTCCAATACAAATGAAATACAAATTTCTGAATAACTCCAGAACTAATCAAGGAAATGGAACCAAATTTAGCAAGTGGGTGTTTTTGTTGGCAAATTTTTTTTCTATGGTGAATTCTATACCTTAATGACCAATAAACTCTCTAATAAATTGAGACCTCTCCCATCTTTAGGAGGGGGATTATGACCCCTCTCACCTTTAAGACGGGGCAGGGGGCTTCCATACAAATGAAATACAAATTTCTTCAAAACTCGAGAACTAATCAAACAAATGGAACCAAATTTGGCATGTGAAGGTTTTTGGAGGCAAGAATTTTTTCTATAGTGTATTAGGACTTCTCCTTACTTTAGGAGGGCGGGGGGGGACTCCTATACAAATGAAATACAAATTTCCTCATAATTCGAGAACTAATCAATCAATTGGAACCATATTTTGCATGTGGGTGTTTTTGGAGGCAAGAATTTTTTCTATGATGAATTAGGACCCCTTACCTTTTTAGGAGGGGGCTCCCATACAAATGAAATACAAATTTTCTCATAACTCCAGAACTGATCAAGCAAATGGAACCAAATTTAGCACGTGGGTGTTTTTGTAGGCAAATTTTTTTTATATGGTGAATTGAGACTCCTCCCGTCTTTAGGAGGGAAATTATGACCCCTCCCCACTTCAATAGTGGGGGGGCTCCTATACAAATGAAATACAAATATCCTCATAACTAGAGAACTAATCAAGCAAATGGAACCAAATTTGGCATGTGGGGGGTTTTGGAGGCAGGAATTTTTTTGACGTAGGACTGCGTCTTTGTTTACTATACTGGGACTGGGTAGCACTTTGTGAAAACGAAAATAGAAGTGTAACGTTAGAATGAAAGATTTCAAATGGTAATAACTACTAAACTACTGAACGTAACTTAACAATTTATATGTCTTTGGATAGATAAAATGACCAGCAATTTTATTGAGGGGGCAAGAAAGCAATTTTATGAAGGGCGTAAGAGGGGGGCTCCTATACAAATGAAACACAAATTTCCTTATAACTCGAGAACTAAGTAAATGGAACCAAATTTGGCATGTAAGGATTTTTGGAGGCAGGATTTTTTTCTACATAGAAACTATATAAGGCGACATCCATTTAGTACGTCACGCAAATTTTGACCAAAATCATACCCCCCTCCCCCCCTTGTCACATTTCGTCACACATTCGTGACCCCCCCCTGAGAAAGTACGTCACGTCACGACAATACCCCCCCACCCCATTCACAACAAAAAAATTAAATATTCATTCCACCCTTTTTATTTAAAGCTATCAAATGAATTTCAGCAAATAAAAAATGGAAAATTTTCGAGCTTATAAGTCATCGATTCGCGGATTTTGAAGATGATCTTCAATTGCTGCAATCGGATACGCTTCAGAAGTCGCTGATGTGTCGTCGATTAATGTTTCGCGCATATCCACGCCCTTTACATTCATCCACTCAAATTCGTCTGATCTAGTTGAAAGAATCAGGGCTTCCTGCTGACGTCTTGCAGCAACACGCCTTAGAAGAACTTTCCTGACGGATTTTTTTGTATTTCTTCAATCGTGTAGTCATTCAACACTACCTTAGATCTAAAATTTAAAAAGAAGAAAACTTAGACATAGTAGAATTAAATTGGATAAGTTTTCTTCTTTTTTAATTTTAGGTTTCGTATTCTACTAAGACGCTCCAAAAACTTCAGACTACCTTAGATGCGAAATTTAATCCGCAAGTGGCTTAAACTCTATCCTTCAGAGAGCTTTTGAGTGAGGGGCAGTATAAATTATACCGAAAAACTTTAAAAGCAGCCGTGGAACTTCCGTATGAGTTTTTGTTTATCGATTGAGTACAGCACGAATATCAAGGGAAAACATTGTCATGGGTCTCTGGTAGCATCCCGTAACCCTTCAGGAGATTGTGCGACTGCTATTTGCGGTCGCAAAGATCTTTTAGGCAGGACGGTACTCAAGCAGCTCTTCAGCGGTGTACTGCATATTCTGTAAAGCCTTAATGGAGAGTTCATACTACATAGAATAAATGAGTCCTGTTCACATATATATGTTAAAAAAAGTGTTCATTCAAAAAATTTAACTATTTGTTTTAAAATCCATCAGTACGTTAATTTTATAGAGGCCTTCAATAGTTGTATTTTAAAATGAAGGCTAAATTATAATTTCCCGAATAAATTTTCCATTTGATTTTTTTCATGTGACGTCACATAACTTCATACCCCCCCTCCCCCCTACGTCACAAATCGTCACGATTAGATCAACCCCCCCTCCCCCCTATAAGCGTGACGTACTTTTTGGATGCCCCCTAACCATAGTTCACCATATGGTGAATTAGGACCTATACCTTCCTCAAGAAGGGGGATTTCATACAAATGACATACAAATTTCCTCATAACTCGAGAACTAATCAAGCAAATGGAACCAAACTTGGCATATGGGGGTTTTTGGAGGCATGAATTTATTTTATGATAGTTTGAGACGAGGGCCGCCCATTTCGCATAGTCATTTGGCATAACGCCAATTTGTAAAATCCATTTGGCATAATCATAAGGAACCATTTGGTATAACGCCATTTGGCATAATTCCTCAAACATTATTTTATGACCTAATGTTCGCTTGCCTAGAGTGAATCGACGCGGCTAACTTACGTGCCTGTTGCCATTCATGTCAAAAAAAACGATGCGATGAACGTGCTTTGGCTTTTATGTTATTTGTAACCAATGGCTCTTTTTAAAGTCACAAACGAGTTAAAGTAAGATTATTGAAACATGTCAAGCTACGCATAATCATATTTAATACAATATATTGTATTATATTATAATCTGTGGGCTGGTCATTCATTTCTATTTCAACCTTTATGATGCACACAAGTGATTTTTAAAGCAATCTTTATGTCTCAATAGTTGCAATGGTCCCCGTCCACATATTTTAAAAGCCACCATTGCATTCAATGAAGAATTGAGTCTGAATATTTCGCTCCTCTCTTTTAAACATTCACTTAAACAATTCTTATAAACATACTTATGCCAGAAATGCAAATTACATTAGTCTTTGATCTAATGATCTGATATAGTTCTACGTCAGCCTTTCGTACAACCCTTAGGGCTGTATACCTTGTAGTTTTTATGATGGTTTGAGACCCCTCACCCCTGTGGTAGGGGGATAAGGACTCTCATACAAATAAAACAGAATTTTTTGCATAACTCAAAAACTAACCGAACTTGAGAAATTTTAGACTCTTTCATAAAACATTAGTCAATAACAAGACCACCAGAAACTATCAATAGTAACATTAGATGATTCAGGGCGAGACGGACACAGGCCGCGAGGGTTGCCGGCGACCTGCCGTCGGAAGTGCCGGCCACTGCGGCCGAAACTTGCAAAACTCGAGATTGTGATAAAGGTCATCCGAGATTCAGGATTTATGTACAACACAGTTTAATTTGTGGCAATACGAAGTTTGTCGGGTCAGCTAGTTCCAATATAAATATACTATACTTGGAGAGGGACCATTATTGGCGACATTTTTTGCATAGCTGCTGTTGTCTGTTATTGCTAATTTTTTTGAGAACCAGTGATTTAAATTAAAGATTTTGAGTTTCACGATGCTACATATAATACTAACATACTCAAGGAACCTTTCTTTGAAGCTTTTATCTCGAATAATTCATAAATAGCTGCTAAAAATTTAGACAAATCTGCTCAAAAAATATTCTCGGTTTGAGATGGTGTCTCTCCATCTTTAACCGTTATGTGTACGGGAAATTTAACACCCATAAGTGTTCGGATGGGTACCCGGGTACCCACCGAAATGAAATGCTTCTAACTTTATCAATTCTTGACCGATTTTGGATCTTGAACCGTCAAAAGATTGGAAAATTTGTCTATTTTTAGAGCATGAGACTTACCAAGCCTAGGACCACGTATGGTTCCCGTAAATCCGGATCTCCAGGACCATGTTCCGGATCCAAAACAAATGTGTACAATTGTCAATAAAACCACACAATATTGGTATCAAAATTCATAAAATCACTCCAGGAGTTGATGTTTATCCATTTTGAGTCCATTTAACGAGTTGTCTTCGGAATGGCCATTCCGGAGCAGGTTCCTGTGGGGCCTTATGAGATCATTAACCTGTTTGGACTGAAACCCTAGCAATATGTATATCAAAATTCACGAAATCACTCTAGGAGTTGAGTTTTATCCATTTTGAGTCCATCTGATGATTTGTCCCCGGAATGGCCACTCCAGAGCTTCCTGTGGGGCTCTATGAGACCCGTAACATGTTTGGATAGAAACCCTAGCAATATGTATATCAAAATTCGTGAAATCACTCCAGGAATTGAAATTTATCCTTTTTGAGTTCAGTTGATGACATGTCCTCGGAATGGCCATTCCGCAACAGGCTCCTGTGGAGCCTTATGAGACCAGTAACATGTTTGGTTAGAACCCCCAGCAATATGTATGTCAAACTTCATGAAATCACTCCAGGAGTTGATTTTTATTCACTTTGAGTCCATTTGATGAGTGGTTACCGGAATGGCCACTTCGTAGCAGATTCCCATGGGGCCCTGAGGCCACTAACATGTTTGAGTAGAAACCCTAGCAATATGTATGTCAAAATTCATGAAATCCCTCCAGGAATTGATTTTTGTCCAGTTAAGTCGATTTGACGAGTTGTCCTCGGAATGGCCACTCCGGGGACAACTTGTCAGATGGACTCAAAATGGACAAAAATGAACTCCTGGCGTGATTTCATGAATTTTGACATACATATTGCTAGGGTTTCTATCCAAACATGCTAGTGGCCTCATAGGACCCCACGGGAATCTGCTCCGGAATGGCCATTCTAGAGACAACTCATCAAATGGACTCAAAGTGGATAAAAATCAACTCCTGGAGTGATTTCATGAAGTTTGACATACATATTGCTGGGGTTTCTATCCAAACATGTTAATGGTTTCATAAGGCTTGGCCATTCCAAGGACATGTCATCAACTGAACTCAAAAAGGATAAATTTCAATTCCTGGAGTGATTTCACGAATTTTGATATACATATTGCTAGGGTTTCATCCAAACATGTTACTGGTCTCATAGAGCCCCACAGGAACCTGCTCCGGAGTGGCCATTCCAGGGACAGCTTATCGAATGAACTTAAAATGGATAAAACTCAACTCCTGGAGTGATTTCGCGAATTTTGATATACATATTGCTAGGGTTTTCTATCCAAATATGTTAGCGGTCCCGTAAGGCCCCACAGGAACCTGCTCCGGAGTGGCCATTCCGAAGACTATAAGGTGAATGGACTCAATATGGATAAACAACAACTCCTGGAGTGGTTTCATGAATTTTGAGACCAATATTGTGTGGTTTTATTGACAATTGTACACATTTGTTTTGGATCCGGAACATGGTCCCGGAGATCCGGATTTACGGGAACCAGACGTGGTCCCAGGCATGGTAAGTCTCATGCTCTAAAAATAGACAAATTTTCCAATCTTTTGACGGTTCAAGATCCAAAATCGGTCAAGAATTGATAAAGTTAGAAGCATTTCATTTCGGTGGGTACCCGGGTACCCATCCGAACACTTATGGGGTAAAAAAATTCGAAGGCCCCCCCTTCAACCCCCCCTGCTGCTACAGGCAATCCCTTGATGACAAATGGTTTATTCCCACTAGTTAGGAGCATTCTACGAGTTTTAGCTGGCTGAGTTGTCGTAAACCTTGTTTTTCGAGGCTATAAAGTCTCAAAAGGTACCCGGGTACCCAGCCGAACACATAACGGTTAACAGGCTCTCTAGTCGTTACTCTTTTGAACGTTCTCTAATCGGTGTTTTGACAGGTCTCCTGTTTGATCGCACTCTTGATTGCACTATAGAAATACTTACAGTAAGAGAAACGCGGAAACTAAAGCCAACGATTTGGCATGTTTAGTGTACAAAAACTGCCAGCACTTGCTGCGGAGCAAAATGCTGTAGTAGTGTGACTTGATTGTTTTCAACATGATCCGCTTCAGTTTTATTTACATCAATTTTGCACAATAGAGCGATATATCTTTCAACTTAATCAGTGTAAAATGCATTGCAAAGCTTTATACACACTGTGTTCGAGTATAATATTCAAGGTGCGTGACAATAGTTTAAGTAGATTTCATAACTACAGTGGACCCCCGTTCGTTTGAACGATTCCTCATGCAAACTAACGGGGTTCGTTTTTAATTCGAACAACTGGCAACCCTAAATATGCTGAAACTTGTATAGAGCTTTCTGACAGCTCAAGCACCCACACTAGCGAACACGAAATACGCGTGTACATACATGATGTTTACCTCATTTTGGGGAACAGCTGATGCTGGAGGAACAAACCGAAAATAGCGATTACTAGTTATGTTTCTCCGTTTGCCGCACTGCAGAGCACATATTTCGCTCAAATTTTCCATCCTGTTCCAAATTCAAGCACATATGTTGAAAATTTGCTGGTATTTAAGCCAGCGGAAAACGAAATTCATTCTGTACCTTGGTGACAAAGGAATGCTCTATGAACTGGCCGCCCTGCTCTTTGTTATTGTTTTGTGTAGAGTGACTATATACAGAGTGGCGCCAAGTCATCCCGAATGTATGCAATGCGGTTTTTCCAAGGTTTTTCTTTCTCTTTCCTGCTTACGCGTTGGATAGGTCGTCTGCTCGATTGGAATGACACTGACAGATAATTATCATTCCAATTTTGACATTGTCGCCACTCTGTATATAGTCACTCTAGTTTTGTGGTTTGATTCAGTTGGCACTTGCAAGCAGCGAATATTTCATTCTCCGATCGGATTTCTATCATAATCGTTGGTAAAATGTATTGTGAAACATATTAAACACGCTAGATCAGTACAAACAAATTGTGTTTATCTGCATTGTCTGCATTAGCAAATGATGTCATGTTGAGAATGACATTTGAACCATTTTTAATTTGCACGTCGTGCAAACCAGCGGGGTTCAAATTAAAAAGTGTTCAGATTAAAAACGGTCAAACGAACGGGGGTCCACGGTATTTCAATAGACCAAATCAAGGTGACGTCATCTGGCAGATACTGGCGCCCTTGTTTACAAACAGACCGTAGAATCCAAAAAAGTTTCAGCTGTTTAAACGGCAAGTTTGTTGTTTAAGTCGAGTTTAAACAGCATTGGGACTGGAAAATTTTCCTTTTCGTTTATAGCGAATGTAGCGTGTGTTTTACCATTTTACAGGCATAATGGCTTTTGACGTAGGACTACGTCTTACGGTAAGTTTTGAGATAGGGTGTCATTCCAAAAAATCAAAAAATGCGAGCGTCACGAAAAATGAAAGGTTTTGAGCGCTAATAGCTCAGCGGTTTTCCGATCGATTTTCAATATTCTTACACCAATCGATTGGCAAATCTTCTAAGAATTGACCCAAATGAAGAAAAGTATGAATTCTTGTTGTTGAACTATTGAAAAATGGAAAACAATGAACCTATGTTTTACCAGAATTCTCGCTTCGTGATTGGTTGGAAGATTCTTTGCGATGATCTAAACCTATATCAATTTGATATCTGTGCTTGGGAAGTAAGCCAAAACAAGTGACGAAGTATCCTCATTTCAACAAGATTTCTTAACACCGCGGTTAAACCTAGACCATTTTGATGTCCTTGCTTGGGAAGTACGCCAGAAAGAGTGACAAATCCCCCTCGTGCCAACAGATTTCTTACGAACGCGATTAAACCTAGTCCAATTTGATGTCTGTGTTAGGGAAGTGTGCCAGAACAAATGGCACAAGTTCGTTGTCCCAAGTCCCAACAGATCGCAAATTCTTTACTGCAAGACGATTAAACCTCGGCGAATTTGATATCTGTGTTAGAAAAATGTGCTACAGCCGTAGTGTTCGGTTATAATACGACTCTGTATGAATACGCATGCTTGCCGTTTCATTACAAGTATAGTGGAAAGATATGCTGTTGATAAAATAGGATTGAATAGGTAAAATCCCTTCAACGTGGGGAACCATGGGTAATAAAAACAATCTTTAATTTCAGTGAGGTAGCAGGAAAGCAATAGTTTGTGTTCTTGATTTTGTTAAATTGTTTTCAAATGCACAATCTTTTGAGAATTGAACGTATGCAATGTTACTACTTTGATAAATGTTACATACAACGTATGTAGCATGTATATATGTTGCATATAGCATGTACACATGAAGAATCGAATGATGACTTGAATGATTGAATACATGCTACTATCACTACAAAGAGACTTACGTAGTCCTGCGTCACCTATATATGCGGTCGTGTCTTGTACACAACCCCTCTGATTTTTTAAATTTAGTCCTAATGCTGTTTAAACTCGGGTTAAACAACAAACTTGCCGACTAAACAGCTGAAACTTTTTTGGACTCTGCGGTCTGTTTGTAAACAAGGGCGCCAGTATCTGCCAGATGACGTCACCTTGATTTGGTCTATACTTGTTAATCAAACATTTAAGCAAATAGTATGCGTGTTCGATTGGCTCCCGAGATGGCTGCTTCCGCGTATTTCTCACCTCTGAGTATTTCTAGATTGCACTTACTTTTGACAACTGATTCTGTTCGATTGGAATTTTCGGTTTAAGATGGCGACTCTCTAAGGCTCTCTATGCCCAGTAAATGATCTTTATGTGTCAAACAGTTATCATTTATGTGCACGCGAAAAACTTGCACATACTATTCATATGCGAATAATTTTTATGTGTATAATTCACCCCATCGGCAGGCAAGGCTGCCAACATCTGGTGTGTGCGAAAATGAGATAGCATGTCAGCACTGCGTTTCACTCGACTGCCAGCAGTCTGATTTAGGCCCGTTGTCACATTTTGAGCCCAGGACATGCTGTCGCTGACGTTCACTGCAGCTCGTTAAGGCCCCCATACACGTACGCATATGTTGGGTTGGAAATGAACAAAATGTTGGAGGTTCATTCCGACCGAGCGCCAAGCCGAACATTTTCTTCTGCCAGTTTGGTTCGTGGCACTCACACACAAGCGAGCGTGTTGGACGAACATGAATTCACCAACATTTTCTGCCAACATGTACATACGTGTATGGGGGCCTTTATAGAGATGTCGATGGGGTGTATAATTGCACATACTATTGTCAATTGCAAGAAAAATTGTACCATCCAAAGTGCGATATCGCTCATAAAAGTGCTATTTTGCATTAAATCGTTTCGGTCTCTTCGGCGAACTTATTGCTTGGAATGTAACGAAAAAGTGCGCCGAAGATTATTACGCGCTATAATGGTGGCCGTAATATGTGTTCGTAATATGCGAACAATCTTTTTGACAACTCGGCATACATCAAATCTAGCACTCTTCTCTTGCAACACTACCGTGCTCTTTCTTTCGTTTACGCCCAAGAAGAAGAGCAAAAATGTGCGAAATTCGAACAAAACTATTGCTTTCCTTCTTTTGCGTTAACGAAAGAAAGAGCAGCACTGCCGTACAGGAGAAGAGTGCCCAGTTTTGATGGACGCAGAGTTGTCAAAAAGATTGTTACGAGCATATTACCAGGGGGATTTATCGGTAAGGAATTGTGAGACTCACATGTGAAGGGGCAGGCAGGTGACCATAATTTTCAATGCCGCCCTTGCTACTTTTTTTCTCACCGATTTGCTGCTCTTGCTTGCATATGTAGCTTCCGAAAAGTTTCTTAGTTTGTTTTATTTACGCTAAAAATCAGATAAATGCATTATCGGGATCAAATAATACAAGCGACAATTGCGCTGCGTGTTTGGGTTTGAGTTTCTGTCAACTGCAGCAGACAAAAATAAAGTTGCGAGTCCCCTGGCTCGAAATCAATCACACGTCGTTTGGTCCATGACAGTACAAACGTCATGGACCAAACACCATCTGCGGTTAGAGTGACTATATACAGAGTGGCGACAAGTCATCCCAAATGTATGCAATGCGGTTTTTCCAAGGTTTTTCTTTCGCTTTCCTGCATACGCATTGGATAGGTCGCCTGTTCGATTAGAATGACACTGACAGATAATTATCATTCCAATTTTGACATTGTCGCCACTCTATATATAGTCACTCTATCTGCGGTAACACACACATTTATGGAATTTGACAGCAACAGATTATAGTTACTATATATATAGTTCGGCGGATAGAAAATCGGGAGCCAAATAAACGTCAAAAGCGGAGCCAAAAGCTTTTCAAAATCCAAAATGCAGGAGTAATGGTAAAAAAATACACTTTATTTTCATAGAACTAGTCATTTTCAACACCCGCCAGTGATTATTTTTCGTAAAAACCTGCACATTTCACCATAATTTCAAATTTAATTTCATAAATCAGGGATGCCAATTCGCCTGGTTTTCTATCCGCCGAACTATATATATAGTAACTATACAACAGATCCCCCCTGCATATTACGAACACAGGGGCTTGCGATGGGCGCCATGTTTTTGTTGCCAACATCTCAGCACATCTCGACAAAGGTTGGCAGCAAATCTACCTGTCAGACGGGCGCTATTTCTTGCATTTTTTGAAATAGCGCCCTTCGTTAAGTGGACTGTCAAACACCGTTCGTTAAGATACGGATAGCACCCCGCTGTACGAACACAATTCATAGCGTCCGCCATAATTGGCCTTGCCAGCGTTGAAAGAGATTTCGTAGGCTGCTCGCACTTACAGGAAATCTCGTTCCGAACTGTCAACGCGTGAGTGTTGACAAAAGCAAAAATACTTCCCTTTCTTTTTTTCTCACGCAAAACCCTGAACTATATCAGCAACGCTAGCAAGGCCAATAGCGCCAATAGCGCGAAAAAAGCTGGATAGTGTCCGCTAGAGTGACTATATATAGTCACTCTAGTGTCCGCCATACACGCTTAGCCAGGGCTACTCAGTGACTGAGTTGAAACTACTCATTTTTTAACCGTTGTATGGGGCTGTCAAAAAATGAGTAGAATTGAATACTGTCACTGTGCAAAAACTACACAAAATTGCGTCGACAGTTGCTACGGCATCAGCTTTTTTTTCGTGAAAATTTAGACGTTTGTATTCGACGCTGCGGTTTGCAAACTTTTTTAAAAGTAGTTGATTGCTGTTTTCTTACGTGAAAAATGGAAAAAATCAGACAGATTGTTGATCCGGAGACATTAGAACTGATAAGGGGTAAGTTTTTTCAAACGACTTTGGATATCTTGGTGACAAATAACAACATTAGGCATGCAGCCTCCAACATAACTCTAACTGTCGAAAACCAGATTATTTTTTATTTAGTTCATAGAATGCATTTTTTATTCCTATTATATATTCATATTATTAGTAACGTAGATACAATATTATAATTAGATACAATAGGGGTATTCACGTAGCGCTTGCTATGTTATGTAAACAGTGTATTCCGAGTATATATTGCCGCTATTCGGCGTTACAGTTCCGGTTTCTACGGAGATGGAACTGTTATGCGAGTGATTGATTGATTGACTATGTGGCTTGCCGTCCTATGACAAAACCTTGTGTTGCATCGGTGGCCAAGAGTGGGAATTTCGGTGGAAATACCCGGGAAACTATAACTCAACTTGCGACGTAGATAAACGTATTTTATTCTCACTTAGCACGCGTGTACATTTTTTTATCGAACGTAAAACTTGGATGTGTACTTCCTCGGACGCCGAGTACTCTCCGCCAGATCTCGCTCGACCTGGTTAGCACTGGTCGTTCGAAAACTCCGAGCACTCGCAGGTCCTCCTCGAGCATTGTCCATGCTTTATGCTGGTAGAGTACAACCGATCGAATAAGCGTTTTGTACAGGGTGTACTTTTCACGGGGACTTAGTCTGCTCGACCGCAAATGCTTGTGAAGTCCAACAACCACTCCCGCTGATAATACGCCTCCAAATCTCGCGGCTGGTATCATTGTCCGCCGTTATCAGTGAGTCAAGGCCGACAAATTCGCCGACTATCTCAAACTCATCGCTGTCGATCAATATACTACTGCCCAAGCGGCGTCGGTCGGCCCCGGTTCCGATGGTGAATATATACTTTGTTCTAGACGTATTTATCTTTAACCCAATCTTTTCTACGTCGTGCTTTATTCTGGTGCACTGTTCAGCCACCGCCACAGATGTTCTGCCAATACTATCCATGTTATCGGCAAAGCAGTCGAATTGACTAGATTTGTTGATGATCGTGCCCCGCCTGTTGATATACGCTTAGTTCATAACACCTTGTAGCGCTACGTTGAACAGCAGGCTGTTCATGACATGACAGACCACCGCACAGTGGGACCATTCTGGAAAAAGGCGGTCAAAAGTCTTTTCTCGCTTTTCCTGACGTTTTCGAGCTTAGGTGTCTTAGGAGAAGTTTCATAAAAAAGTATTCTGCATCTAATGACATTTTCATATAATTATACATTAAGGGGATAACAAATTTGAAAATATTAATTTTTTATAGAAACTAGATAGCATGGTCATGTGTTCGGCAAAGTTGTAGAACTTTAAATTTCATTAAACTTTGCCGAAGATACTAAGTATCTGCATCATATGGTTTGTGAGATATAATTGACTTTCTGTTGTGACCCCCTTAAAATCAGTTTCTTAAACTTCTTGTACATAAAACATGTTCTACAAACTTTTGGATACTATCAAAATACGTAACTTTCTAGAAGGTGTATATATCATATGTTGCTTTATTTGCTTTAAAAATGGATTTGAAGCATAAATTCTACCGTTTTTACAAGTAATTTTTTCCGCAAATAGGCACCTACTGGCAGCTAAAGTTAGCATCGCTTGAACCGCCATAGAATGTAGTATAAGTGTGCCAAAAAATTTTGGCCGGGTCTGACCGGGCATTTTGGTTATTTCAATTATGAATTACATACATATATGCTGGTTTTAGTAAGTTATCAGGGTTTTATTATTCGTACATGTTCATAATGAGCACAGGACCTCGTCCACGTCTGTTTCGCTATCTGTTGCAGAATTATTTTCGTTCTGGGATTTTTGTAAAAGTTTGTATGCTGCTTGCTTGATAGAGTCAGTAGGATCGTTACACTGGCCTCGTAATTTTCCTGTACTCTAAAACAGCCGGCTGCGAAGTCTGTCGATAAAGAAGGGTAATGTCTAATGACGGTTTAAGCCCATGACTTTGCTTTTTATGCTGCTGGTAACAACTGCATTGATTTTTTTTACTGTTGGTCTTCTTAAAGTTGAAATCAATGGACCTGACGTCATTAACAATTTTTTGAAAACATTTTCGTATGATATTTTCGTAGGTATGATGTTTTCCCGACGTTTCGACACTTTGTTGGTGTCTTTTGCAAGGGAGCCCTTGAAAATATTGCCAAATATCAACAGTTTTATCCATTGTAGATTGTAGATGAAGCTGTTCTCGTCCATGATTTTCCATAGCTCTTTCCGGTCGATGGTATCGTATGCGGCTTTGAAGTCAACGAACAAATGGTGCGTGGGAACTATTCACGGCCCTTTTAGAGAAACTGCCGCAATACAAACCGCAGTTGTAGACCGACCTTCAACGAAGCCGGCTTGGTAAGTTCCCACAAATCTGTTCGCAATTGGTGATAGTCAACGGAAAATGATTTGGGTTATGCGAGTAGCGGTAGCATAAATACGCAATCTTCTATCTATTTATATAAGAGGCTTGTCTGTACCGAAAACCAGGTCTCTGACATAACGTCATAAGAGGCTTATCGGTAACTAGCAATGGGTTGTATTCTCAGTCACCTCACTGGTCGACTGCTGGACTGCTCGATTGCTCAACTGGTTGACTAGACTACTCAACTGGACTGGTCGATTTGATTGCTCGACTGGACTGCTTAACTGAACTGCTCGACTGAATAGCTCTATTTAACTGCTCGAGTAGGCTACTCGACTTAACTACTCGATTCGACTGGTTGACTTACTACTCGACTCAACTGTTCGATTAAACTTCGACTGGACTACTCGACTCAACTGTTCGATTCGACTCAACTGCTCGACTGGACTACTCGACTGAATTGCTCGATTAAACTGTTCGACTGAACTACACGACTTAAATGCACGATTGAACTGCTCGAATGGACTGTTCGATGCGACTGCTCGATTGGACTGGTTGACTGCACAGTTTGATTCATCTGCTCGATTAGACTGCTCGACTTTTGACTTAACTGTTCGATTCGACGCTCGATTCAACTGCTCAATTCAACCGTTTGATTCCACTGGTCGACTGGACTACTCGACTTAACTGCTCTATTAAACCGTTCTACGGGACTACTCGACTCAACTGTTTGACTGGACTATTAGACTCAACTGCTCGATTAAACTGTTCGACTAGACTGGTCGACTGAACTGCTCGACTGAACCGCTTGACCCGACTGCACGACTATCCTGCTTGACTAAACTGTTCGATTCGAGTACTCGACTGAACTGCTCGACTAGACTACTCGATTAAACTGCTCGACTCGATTCAGCTGCTAGACTAAACTGTTCGACTAGACTCCTCGACCCAACTGCTTGACTCAATTGCTTGATTCGACTGCTCGGCTCGCCTGCTCAACTCGATTGCTTGTCGCGATATCATATGGTCGGTGTTCAATCAGACCGAACCAAGTCGCAAAATTTTACAAAATGAGTTGATAACAGCAAACGATTATTTTGAGTGTAATAAAAGGATTAAACATTTGTGCAACCACTGACAAATGGAATGTATTCGCAATTTTCTTGACAGACATTTATATTTTCCGAATCGTAAGATTCGGGCTCAACTAGTACTATATACGCAACATAGCAAGCGCTATGTGAATATCCCTAATGTTTTTTTTATTTATTCTCATTACTAAATATTATTTTTAACTATGTCTGTAGTTCGCTGTACTATACCTGGCTGTCAGAAGGTTGTTTCTGGAAGCACAGAATTTAAATCACATGCCTTAAGTCACGGAATAAGAACCAGCGTCAAAAATAAAACACCGATAGCGTGCAGTGAATGCGCCTTAACATATCTTTATTTCCGAGATTTTTACAAACATATTGTACGTTTTCACCGGAACGATATTCAACAATCATCTCCCGGAATATTCGGCGAAAATGACTTAGAAATCACTGAGGGTGAAGCGGTTGATAGTTTAGAGACAAATTTTTCGGTTCCGCAGGCAAGTTAGCAACGAATGTCTAGACGAATGATCTATTACAAATCTATTAAAATATATCCTATTTTTGCTTCAATTTCAAGATTTTTATGTATGGGCATCATATAGTCTTAACACTAGATTTACCGGACCAGTTTGACTGGTCGTGCAATTTTAACTCAAAAATCCTGTAATATATAACATTTGCTTCAGAAATAATGCGGGATAATGTTATGACTTTGGTAGTTGTAAGTATAGAGAGGACACTTTATATACCTAATGTTAGTTTATATAAATTAAAAACAAATACATTTTTATGTTATTGACATTTATACCGGTACCAATGAACAGCTGGTAAATCTAGTGTAGAAGAAGACAGACTACAAGTGGCTGGACTACAACAGAAGGGGAGCTGACAAAGGAAGTAGACACATTCAAATGAAAAAACCCGAATTAATCCACCTAGCGGCGTGACCTAGCCTTTCTACTGCCACAATAATCTTTATAAAATTTCTCAGGAACTTAATTGTAGATGTATCGATGTTATATTAGACTATATTTTTAAATATCCGTTCCTTATTCCTCAAAATCCTTATTTGCCAGTAAAATTCACAACGTATTGTGTAGAATAATTATATTTTCTTTCCTTGGGTGCGTAAATATGTAAGCGTCATTTATGTTACTTGATGAACACCTTATTTAGTTTTATAATATTTATAGAAAAATAATGTAAACACAAAAGATAATTTTTACAGACTTGAATGAATATGTATAGAAAATTAGAAATTAACCCTCTAACGGGTCTACAGATGGCCTTAAATTTCGGGCTTCAGAGCCACATACGAAACTTGTTTTGAATTGACAATATGAAGTATTTATTCATAGCAGATTTTTTGATATTTTGATATTAATACCATGCATTCAAAAGTTAGCATCTTTGAAAAACAAGAGTTCAGAAAAATTATTATTATATTTCGCTTTTGAAGAAAAAGGATATCTACAACAAAATGATTAATCTCAAAATTTTACTATTGGTTTGCTTGGCTTCAATTTTGCAATATATCTGAATTAGAAAAAAATTACTGAATAGAGCATTAGATATGAAAACGAGAAATGGAACTATTTCTTAGCTAGCGCTCCTTCAGATAATTATTTTTGCATGAAAATCAAAACTTAAGCTTCTTTTGAATGTACTTTCATGAAAAGATAGTCATTAGCTTGATCGCATCGTTTTTACAATGTTAGAGGGTTAGGAAAACAAGATGAGGTCGAAAAATAGTGCCAAAGCTGCGCCATAAACATGCTTGAGAATGGGAAATACGATCGATATGATTCCCAGTGCTTGTCTTTTTTTGATTTATTTATTAAAACATGATACATGACGATAGAATTTTTGTAAGATTTGTTTTCGTTAGTGATATTTTAAAGGACAGATGTCTTATGTCCTTTAAAATATCACTAACGAAAACAAATCTTACAAAAATTCTATCGTGCAACGTTTACTTCCTATTTTTCATATAACATTTCTAAGCTCTGGGAATGGGAAATACTATTGATTGAAAAGAGTATCTATTGATGCGCAGAATTTGTTTGGAATTTGTACAAATTTATTTGGAAAAATCAACTCACTAGTAATTTTGATTCTATACACCACTATACCTACATGCTTAAATAAACTGCTTTTCTTGTACAATTGTGAGTAACAGTAAGTGAAGAAAATGACAATTGAAATCTGAATTCAAAGAAAAGAAAAACTTTTCGATTGAATCCCACTATTTAATATTTATTTGCAACAGATACGTAGTTCCCCTACGACGTGCAGGCTTCATCAGTGTCTTATTTCAAAGCGTATACGTATCTGTCGCGAATAAATATTAAATAGTGGAATTTAGTCGGTAAAAGTTTTTTCTTTTCTTTAATTTCAGAGTTCGTATTCCACTAAGAGGCTTCAAAAACTTCAGACAATTGACATGTTTCTCACTTTTCTTGAATTTCATTGCAAATTTTAAAATTGCAAATTGTCGTCACATACATACATGCATACACACATACATACATACATACATACATACATACATACATACATACATACATACATACATACATACATACATACATACATACATACATACATACATACATACATACATACACACATACATCACACACATCTCATACATTGAATACAATCAACATTTGATTGACATGTTTTGATTTCACACGTTTTAACGGTTTAATATACGGTGCTTAAGGGTTAAAGTTTGAATAACTTTTGAATGAAGCGTTCGATTTTAAATAACTCGGTTTCGTTTGATAGATCTCAGCAGTAATTTTCAAATAATCATAAAATGTGTGATGTTTTTCATTAAATTAATGCTTATATGTTACATAAATATGTTTTAAATACTATTTTTTCACATTTCTTTATGTAACTTTCAAACTACAAGTCCAATCGTCATGAAATTTGGAAGTTAAGGGTTTGCAAGGCTCCTCTTTCATATGCAATCAATTTTGTTCAAATCGGTTAAGAGACTTATGAGATAATGAAGTCCCATATTTTTCGTATTTTTATACACAACTTTTGAACTAAAAGTCCGATCAGTATGAAATTCAATAGCGACCAATGGGACACCTAGACCTTTCATTTGACACTAAGAACATTAAAATCGGTCCAGCCATCTCCGAGAAAAGTGAGTGAGATTAAAAGCGTCACATACACACACACACATACACACACACACACACACACACACACACACACACACACACACACACACACACACACACACACACACACACACATACAACACACACACAGAAAATGCTCAGTTTTCGAAACTGAGTCGAATGGTATGTAACATTCGGCCCGCAGGACCTTCTTTCCATTTCCGGTTTTCCAAGTGATTTCTATACCTTTATACTATATATTTATATAGTAGAAAGGCAAAAATGTTTTGTTTCATGCATTATGAGAATTTTTGTTCAACAGATGTACAAGTGCCTGAGAGACAAAGGGGCGCCGAATAAGATCGGGCAATCAGCTAGTATATATCTATACCTATAAAAATGGATTTCTGTCTGCCCTATGTTCCTTATAGAATCGAAAACTACTGAACCGATCGGAATGAAAATTTGCATGTAGGGGTTTTTGGTGCCAGGGAAGGTTCTTATGATGGTTAGAGATCTCTCCCCCCACTAAGCGGAGATGGGGGCTCCCATACAAATCTATACCTATAAAAATGGATTTCTGTCTGTCTGCCCGTATGTTCCTTATAGAATCGAAAACTACTGAACCGATCGGCGTGAAAATTTGCATGTAGGGGTTTTTGGTACCAGGTAAGGTTCTTATGATGGTTAGAGATCCCTCCCCCCACTAAGAGAAGGGGCTCCCATACAAATGAAATACAAATTTTTGCATAACTCGAGAACTAATCAAGCAAATGGAACAAAATTTTACAAGTGGGTGTTTTTGGAGACAAGAATTTTTTCTATGGTGAATTGAGACCCCTCCCCACTTTAGGAGGGGGGGGGCTCCCATACAAATGAAATACAAATTTCCTCATAACTCCTCATAACAGAACTAATCAAGCAATTGGAACCAAATTTAGCATGTGGGTGTTTTTACTTACTTACTTAATTGGCCTAACGTCTTATGACAAGGCCTGCGCAGTATAATTTCTCCATCTGTTTCGGTCCATGGCAACTGATCTCCAGTTCCGCGGGCACCCAGTGCTCGCCAGATCTCGCTCCACCTGGTCTTGCCACCTCGCTCGCTGTGCCCCTCTTCGTCTTGTTCCTACCGGATTTGATGCGAAAACCTTTTTTATAGGATAGTTGTCCGGCATTCTAGCAACATGTCCTGCCCAACGTATCCGTCCAGCTTTAACCACTTTCTGAATACTTGGTTCGCCGCAGAGACGCGCGAGCTCGTGGTTCACTCTTCGTCTCCATACACCGTTCTCTTGCACTCCGCCAAAGATGGTTCTTAGCACCCGCCGTTCGAAAACTCCAAGTGCTCGTAGGTCCTCTTCTAGCAGTGTCCACGTTTCGTGCCCGTAGAGGACAACCGGTCTAATTAGCGTTTTGTACAGTGTGCATGTGCACTTTGTATGGGGGCTCAAATTGTTCGACCGCAAGTGTTTGTGGAGTGCGTAGTAGGCCCGACTTTCGCTGATAATACGTCTTTTAATCTCACGGCTGGTATTGTTGTCCTCTGTTGCCAGTGAGCCAAGGTATACGAACTCGTCGACTACCTCGAACTCATCCCCGTCGATTACCACGGTACTGCCCAAGCGAGCCCTGTCGCGCTCGGTCCCGCCTGCCAGCATATACTTCGTTTTAGACGTATTTATCTTCAATCCAATCTTCTCTGCTTCGCGTTTCAGTCTGGTGTACTGATCTTCCACCGCCTCAAATGTTCTGCCGACAGCATCCACGTCATCAGCAAAGCAGATAAATTGACTGGATTTATTGAAAATCGTGCCCCGCATTTCGATCGCCGCTCGCCTTATAACACCTCCAAGCGCAATGTTGAATAGCAGGCAGGAAAGACCATCTCCTTGTCGAAGTCCCCTGCGAGATTCGAATGGGTCCGACAATCCACCCGAGATTCTCACTCAGCACTGGATCCCATCCATCGTAGCCATGATAAGTCTAGTAAGCTGACCCGGAAAGCCGTTTTCGTCCAAAATTTTCCATAGCTCTTGTCGGTATACGCTATCATATGCGGCTTTGAAATCGATGAACAGGTGGTGCGTGGGGACTCGGAATTCGCGGCACTTCTGGAGGATCTGCCGCAGGGTGAAGATCCGTTGGTCCGTTGTAGACCGACCCTCCATGAAGCCGGCCTGGTAACTTCCCACAAATCTATTGGCTATTGGCGACAGTCGATGAAAGAGGACTTGGGACAGCACTTTGTAGGTGGCATTCAGGATAGTGATTGCTCGGTAGTTCTCACAATCCAGCTTATCACCTTTCTTGTAGATAGGGCGTCTTTCCACTCCTCCGGTAGTCGTTCCGTATCCCAAATCTTGAAAATCAGTTGATGCAGACAGCCGGCCAACCTGTCCGGGCCCATTTTAATAAGTTCCGCTCCAATGTCATCCTTTCCCGCTGCTTTGTTGTTCTTCAGCCGCTGGGTGGCTTCTTTAACTTCCCTTATCGATGGGGGTGGCACATCTTCGTCGCTTGCTGCACCAATGTGATCACTTCCTCCGCTATCATGGTCTTCCGCCTGCACGCCATTCAGGTGTTCATCGTAGTGCTGCTTCCACCTTTCGATCACCGCACGGTCGTCAGTCAAGATACCTCCTTCTTTATCTCTACACATTTCGGCCCGCGGCACGAAGCCTTTGCGAGATCCGTTGAGTCTCTGATAGAACCTCCGTGTGTCGTGAAAGCAGTACAGCTGTTCGAGTTCTTCGCACTCCTTCTCCTCTTGGTGGCGCTTCTTCTCCTTGAAGAGTCGGGTTTGCTGCCTCCGCTTCTGTTTGTATCGCTCCACATTCTGACCGGTGGCTCTACGCAGCATTTGTACCCGCGCTGCGTTCTTCTCAGTGGGTGTTTTTATAGGTAATTATTTTTTCTATTGTGAATTGAGACCGCTCCCCTTTTTAGGAAGGGAATTATATCCCCTTCCCCTTCAATAGTGGGGGGTGGCAATTTAGTCAATTTAGTGCTTAAACCATTTGTAAACCAGTATTGGATCTTCTGGATAAGCATACGATGTTAAGAGACATAAAATTGTTTTGCATTTGTTGTATAAATTCGATAAATGAATCATCGATTGAATGAAATGAACGAATTTTCTTATTGACGTTTTAGGCTTATGGTTTATCAATAAGTTGTAACTTAATGATTGGTTATTTTCAGAAATTGCAAGAGCACGAAAATTGTTAGTAGCATTGTTGCATGTGGCGATTTCAATGAAGGTAACCACGTGGTTGTTTGTCAGACGACGAACGGTAACGGCGCTGCCAGAAATCGAACGATGATCGTAGCAGACACTCACCTGGCGTTTATAATGCGCTGTGGATTTCATGTGGAAAACTAATTTTTCGAGTTTTCTGATCTTTCCAGTAAATTTTCCGATTTTTTTCGCCGTAGCGGTGGTGACAACGAATATAACAAAATAATTGCTCAAATCGGACACTCCGTTCTCAAGTGATGCGCGGTCGAAATTTTTCGCTACTCTTTTATATATAATAATATATAATATATAATATATAATATATATATATATATACTAGAGGACCCGGCGCGCGTTACTACGCCATTCCAAAAAGGGGTTAAATGCATAATGCCGAAGATTTGCTTAATTGTAATCTTGCAACCAAGAGCTTTCTTTTTGACAACCAAAGATATTCCTAATTCATACCGCAAATTTCTAATCCCACGTAACAATTTGGGTTTTTTTACCAACCCTTAAAATGATAATGTTGGCAAAATCGCAATAAAATATCAGTGCAGTTCGTTTGAAATCAGTTGAATACTGGTCAGAAACCATGGACTTAGAGTAATCTCAATATTATTTTCTTCATATTTTCATTTCAACAATGTATTTTCTCTTCAGTTTTGTTTTTAAAATAAGTATTGTATTATTTTACTTTTATTTAAGCCCAATATTTAAGCCATTATTTTATTTTTATTTAGACCCATTATCTAGGGTTCGCCTAAATTTTTGAGTTATTTGTAAGGAAGCCCCCCTATTAGAGGAAGGATGGGTCTCAATCCACCACAGAAAAAATTTCTGCCCGCAAAAACCTTAGGATGCCAAATTCGGTTCCATTTCCTTGATTATTTCCCAAGTTATGCAGAAATTTGTACTTCTTTTGTATGGAGCCACCTTTTCTAGAAAGGGGGGGGGGGATTCTTGAACCACCATAGAAAAAAATCTGCCTCCAGGAGCCCCCCTCATGCCAAATTTGGTTTCATTTGCTTGACTAATAGTCGAGTTATGAGAAAAATTTTGTTTTATTTGCATGAGAGCCCCCCCCCTCTTAGAGGAAGGATGGGTGTCTATCCACCATAGAAAAAATTCCAAAAACCTCCAAAGCCCTTCACATGCCAAATTTGTTTCCATTTGCATAATTAGTTCCCGAGCTATGCAGAAATTTGTGTTTCATTTGTATGGGAGCCCCCCTTTCTAATGGGGGGAGGGGTCTCAAACTATACTAACAACATTCCTCACAACAATGTATATGCCAAGTTTCATCAAAATCCGTAAAGTGGTTTGCGAGTCTATACCGGACACACGAACAGCACTTCATTTTTATATATATAGACTAGAGGACCCGGCGCGCGTTGCTACGCCATTCTAAAAAGGGGGTACATGCATAATCCTGAAGACTTGATTAATTGTAATCTTGCAACCAAGAGCTTTCTTTTTGACAACCCTAGATATTCCTAAATCATACCGCAAATTTCTAATCCAACGCATCAGCATTTGTGACTCGAGCAGCTAGTCCAACGTAACGATTTGAGTTCTATTAATCAGTTAAAATCAGTTAAAAACTGGCCAGAAACCATAAACTTAGTGTAATCTCAACATTATTTTCTTCATGTTTTCATTTCAACAATGTATTTTCTCTTCAATTTTGATTTTAAAATAAGTATTATATTATCTTACTTTTATTTAATTTGACCCATTATTTAGGCTTCACCGATTTATTCTTAACAATTTTGTTCCAAATTTATCTTATATTTTAATATGGCCAGCAACACTCGCGAGTTCGATTACTTTTTGAATATTGCAAAAAATTCTGTTTAATTTGTATGAGAGCCCTCCCCCCTTCCAGAGGGGAGCGGAATCTCAATACGCCATAGAAAAAAATTTTGCCTCCTGTAACCCCCAAATTCATTTGCTTGATTAATTGTCGAGTTATGGGGAAATTTGTGTTTTATTTGTATGGAAGCCCCCCTCTTGGAAGAAGGAGGTTTCTCAATCTACCATAGAAAAAGAAATTCTACCTCCAAAAACCTTCACATACCAAATTTGGTTACATTTGCTTGATTAATAGTCAAGTTATGAGGAAATTTTAGTTTTATTTGTATGGGAGCCCCCCCTCTTAGAGGAAGGAGGGCTCTCAATCTACCATAGAAAAAATTTCTGCCTCCAAAAACCTTCTCATGCCAAATTTGGTTCCATTTGCTTGATTAATTCCGGAGTTATAAAGAAATTTGTGTTTCATTTGTATGGGAGCCCCCCCTTCTAGAAGGGGAAGGGTCTCAAAACAACCAAAGAAAAAAATCCTGTCTCTTGAAACCCCCACATGCCAAATTTGGTTCTGTTTGCTTGATTAATAGTCAAGTTATGAACAAATTTTTGTTTTATTTGTATGGAAGCCCCCCCTCTTAAAGG
>NC_071353.1:80825908-80875908 GCF_943734655.1 Sabethes cyaneus
ATGACCCAAAGCCAAAAAGACATGCGCACTAGAATTTTGACTGGGAAAACATGGTTTTAGGTTTATGGAACCTTCGGAAGAGTTTCTTGAAATTGAAAGCTCTATCGTCTGGTAGAATTTAAATTTTGATTAATCCCCCTAAAAGTGAAATATAAAAATTATTTTTCTTCAGTTTCAATATAACACATTGATATGTTCTGCAAAGGTTTAGAGCATCTAATTTCAAGAAATTTTGTTAAATACAGTAACCTTCTATCTATTCAGCGAAGATAGCAAAATCTTATTTATTGTATATGAATTTGCAAAATCAGTTTTTCTATTTTAGCTCTTTTTGTAATTATTGTATGACTTGTTCATGTACTACAAAATTGTACAATTAGTAAAAATACACAACTTTGCTGAAAATAGCATACCTCTATGTTTGCTTGTTTAGGAACTGTAGAACTTTGATTATAAAAAATACCCAAATTTTGACCCCGAATTACTAGACTACCAGCAGACGGATACATTTTAAACATTTTACATTGGCTGATAGTTTTGCTGCATACAGACACCATTTTTCCATATGAAGAAACGAGAGAAAATTCCAGTTGGGGTCAATTGCGGTACACCTCACATGCTGACTGCTTCGTTTCTGTGATATCAGTTTATGCTGATCTATTTTCCCAACAATTTAAAATATTAATGCATTGAATAATTATGACATTTTGCTCATAACAAGGTAATTGAAGAATATACGTTAGTTAAACAGCGATTTGTAACTTTTTAACAATATGGCATTCAAAAACCTACACGTGTTGTACAAAATGCGTGAGTAATTGAAGGTTAATAAAAATTGATGAAATTTATTGATGTCAATCAAAAAGAATGGCATTACAGGAATTTATGCATAGTTCAAAAACCTATAAATTAGACCTTTACTACGCAATGTATATGTTAAAGAATAATATTTCCTCTTACAACTTGCTTTTATTTGCACTTACTCAAATTAGTAACAACCAACTTATCCTTACTCAGTAATTTCATGAAAAAAGGATCTATCAAAATTTATAAGTGCTGCTATTTTGTTCAAATTTTGTAAACTTATTCAATTTCCAAAAATTTTATGAAAACCAACGCACTACGCAACGTTAACCAATAGATGAATTATGTACCGAAGACTTGTCGATTTCGATCTCAAAGAGCAAGTAAGACCGTATAACAAAGGTTCCTTTCACCACTAGGTGGATTAAATCGGGTTTTTTAGTGGTTTTTTGGGGTAGATTTTTTTGATATTTTGATATTAATACCATGCGTTCAAAAGTTAGCATCTTTGAAAAACAAGAGTTCAGAAAAATTATTATCATACTTCGCTTTTTTCTTAGCTGGCGCTCCTTCAGATAATTATTTTTGCATGAAAATCAAAACTTAAGCTTCTTTTGAATGTACTTTCATGAAAAGATAGTCATTAACTTGATCACATCGTTTTTACAATGTTAGAGGGTTAGGAAAACAAGATGAGGTCGAAAAATAGTGCAAAAACTGCGCCATAAACATGCTTGAGAATGAGAAATATGATCAATATGATTTCCAGTGCTTGTCATTTTTGATTTATTAATAAAATATGATACATGACATAAGACATCTGGCTTTTAAAATGTCACTAACGAAAACAAATCTTACAAAGTTACTACCGTGCTACGTTTACTTCCTATTTTTCATATAACATTTGTAAGCTCTAGTATCTATGGATTGAAAAGAGCATCTATTAATGCCCAAAATTTGTATGAAATTTGTATAAATTTATTTGGAAAAATCAACTCACTAGTATGTTGATCCTATACACCACTATATGTACTTATATTTAAGTATTAAGTTAATTTAAGTATTAACTGCTTTTCTCCGCTTTTTGCTTTTCTTGTACAATTGTGAGTAACAGCAAGTGAAGAAAATGACAATTGAAATCTAAAAAAGAAAAGAAAAAACTTTTCGATTGAATCCCACTATTTAATATTTATTTGCGACAGATACGTAGTTCGCCTACGACGTGCAAGCTTCATCAGTGTCTTATTTCAAAGCGTATACGTATCTGTCGCGAATAAATATTAAATAGTGGAATTTACTGCCCATGGATGCATAGTCAACGTAACGACCAGCACCATGATTGTTGAGAAAACGCATTTTTATCGTGAAATAAAGCCATATAATCTTTGCTATAAACTTTTTCAAACGAATAATCTGTCTATTTAGTAGAGTTTATTAATCAAAAGAGGACTGATGGGGTTTCATGATTCATTCCTCATTTATTGTGTTTAAAAAATGCGAACGCCAGTTTATGTAAATAAACAGACTGTTTTTTGAACGATTATTCCCATAACTTGGCGTAAAGCTACAAAAACAAATAGGTTACTATGCTGATTGATTATGCAGGAAATTACGTCAGCCAAGGTCAGACGCCCGTGAGGTTTTTAGTGGGTTAGAGTCCCACACTGTGCCACATACATCATCAGTGTGCCTGGCATAGAGCGTTTCCTCACATAAAAAAAAAAAAAAAAAAAACATACATACATACATACATACATACATACGTACATACATACATACATACATACATACATACATACATACATACATACATACATACATACATACATACATACATACATACATACATACATACATACATACATACATACATACATACATACATACATACATACATACATACATACATACATACATACATACATACATACATACATACATACATACATACATACATACATACATACATACATACATACATACATACATACATACATACATACATACATACATACATACATACATACATACATACATACATACATACATACATACATACATACATACATACATACATACATACATACATACATACATACATACATACATACATACATACATACATACATACATACATACATACATACATACATACATACATACATACATACATACATACATACATACATACATACATACATACATACATACATACATACATACATACATACATACATACATACATACATACATACATACATACATACATACATACATACATACATACATACATACATACATACATACATACATACATACATACATACATACATACATACATACATACATACATACATACATACATACATACATACATACATACATACATACATACATACATACATACATACATACATACATACATACATACATACATACATACATACATACATTGCACACATTGAATACAATCAACATTTGATTGATATGTTTTGATTTCACACGTTTTAACGGTTTAGTATACTGCTTAAGTGTTGAAGTTTGAATAACTTTTGAATGAACCGTCCGATTTTCAATAATTCGGTTTCGTTTGATAGATTTTAGCAGTAATTTTCAAATAATAATAAAATGTGTGATGTGTTTCATTGAATTAATTCTTAAATGTTACAAAAATAGGTTTTAAATACTATTTTTTCCACATTTCTTTATGTAACTTTCAAACTACAAGTCCAATCGTCATGAAATTTGGAAGTTAAGGGTTTGCAAGGCTCCTCTTTCATATGCAATCAATTTTGTTCAAATCGGTTAAGGGATCTATGAGATAATGAAGTCCCATATTTTTCGTATTTTTATACATAACTTTTGAACTAAAAGTCCGATCAGTATGAAATTCAATAGCGACCAATGGGACACCGAGACCTTTCATTTGACACTAAGAACATTAAAATCGGTCCAACCATCTCCGAGAAAAGTGAGTGAGATTGAAAGCGTTACATACACATACACACACACACACACACACACACACACACACACACACACACACACACACACACACACACACACACACACACACACACAGACAGAAAATGCTCAGTTTTCGAAA
Source organism: Sabethes cyaneus (assembly GCF_943734655.1). Classification (NCBI taxonomy): domain Eukaryota; kingdom Metazoa; phylum Arthropoda; class Insecta; order Diptera; family Culicidae; genus Sabethes; species Sabethes cyaneus. Next base: position 80,829,819 of record NC_071353.1, read on the forward strand.
CTGAGTCGAATGGTATATGACATTCGGCCCGCAGGACCTTCTTTCCATTTTCGGTTTTCCAAGTGATTTCTATACCTTTATACTATATATTTATATAGTAGAAAGGCAAAAAGCATATGAAGTACCTTACAAGTTAAAAGAGAAAGTACTTAATCATTTAGAACAGCTTGAGAAGCAGAACATAATTTCTCCTACTGATGTCAGCGAATGGGCGTCCCCGATCGTTATCTAAAGAAAAATAAAGAAATTAGAATGGTCATCGACAGTAAGGTATCTATAAATAAAGTTCTAATAGCTAACACTTATCCTCTTCCTATATCACAAGATATTTTTGCAACTTTAGCAGGTAGCAAAGTATTTTGTTCACTAGATTTGACTGGGGCATATACTCAATTAAAACTTTCGGAAAGATCTCGTAAATTTATGGTAATTAATACCATTAAAGGGTTATACACTTGCAATCGCCTTCCGCAAGGGGCATCTTCCAGCGCTTCAATATTCCAAAAAGTAATGGACCAGGTACTGGCTGGCTTGAGTCATGTTAGATGTTATCTTGATGACGTTTTAGTAGCAGGAGAATCACTTAATGATTGTTATGAAAAATTACAACTTGTCCTTAAAATATTGCAAAAAGCAAACATAAAAGTGAAATTTTCAAAATGTAAATTTTTTGTTTCTTCTTTGCCTTATCTTGGTCATTTAATCACGGATAAGGGTTTATTGCCGCCACCTGACAAGATCCGTACAATTCAGGAAGCCAAACCTCCTACTAATGTGTCGGAGCTGAAAGCGTTCATAGGTTTGATAAATTACTATGGTAAATTTATCCCTCATCTATCTCTGCATTTGAAAACCTTATACGGACTTTTGAAAAAGAATACTAAATTCATTTGGGATAATAATTGTCAGAAATCTTTCAATGACAGTAAAAACGCTTTATTGAAAGCAGATCTCCTACAGTATTATGACCCTTCAAAGTCTATTGTAGTTGTGACGGATGCTTGCAACTACGGGCTTGGCGCAGTTGTAGCTCATGTGATAAATGGTCACGAGAGACCTAAGTTTAAGTTTTACGTTGAAAGACGCACAATCATAATTGTGCAATTGAATAATGCACAAAAATCATATCCTATATTGCATTTGAAAGCACTCGCTCTTGTAAGCACTATAAAGAAATACCACAAGTTCTTGTTTGGTCAAAAATTTAAAATATACACTGACCATAAACCATTACACGGTGTTACACGGAAAAAAATACTTCTCAAATGACCTAGTGTACGTTGTTAGTCACACCTAGTACATCATAAAAACACATTTGAAATCTTCCTACCACCCCCAAAATTTCAAGTTATTGCAAACCTGATTTAATCCACCTAGTGGTGAACGGAACCTTTGTTATACGGTCTTACTTGCTGTTTGAGATAGAAATCGACACGTTTGGCTTACATGAAATTTTTGGAAATTGAATAAGTTTACAACATTTGAACCAAATAGAAGCACTTATAAATTTTGACAGTTTTTTACCTTTGTTATACTATATAACAAAGGTTTAGAAATTGGTCGAAAAACGCGAAATAGAACCAAGGCCCGGAGGGCCAAGTGTCATATACCAATCGATAGGGTTCGATGAATTGAGCAATGTCTGTATGTGTGTGTGTGTGTGTGTGTGTGTGTGTGTGTGTGTGTGTGTGTGTGTGTGTGTGTGTGTGTGTGTGTGTGTGTGTGTGTGTGTGTGTGTGTGTGTGTGTGTGTGTGTGTGTGTGTGTGTGTGTGTGTGTGTGTGTGTGTGTGTGTGTGTGTGTGTGTGTGTGTGTGTGTGTGTGTGTGTGTGTGTGTGTGTGTGTGTGTGTGTGTGTGTGTGTGTGTGTGTGTGTGTGTGTGTGTGTGTGTGTGTGTGTGTGTGTGTGTGTGTGTGTGTGTGTGTGTGTGTGTGTGTGTGTGTGTGTGTGTGTGTGTGTGTGTGTGTGTGTGTGTGTGTGTGTGTGTGTGTGTGTGTGTGTGTGTGTGTGTGTGTGTATGTGTGTGCAGCTCATTTTCTATCGCCTGTTTCTCGGAGATGGCTGAACCGATTCATCCGCTATTACTTTTGTTTGAAAGGTATTTATGCCTAGTACATCACCATTCAGTTGTTTCGTGGTACGACGTTTCGTTTTAAAGTTATAGGCAAAAATGTGAAAACTACGTGACACGGTTTTTTCCGGAGTCACACAACCGATTTCAATGATCTTAGTACCAAATGAAAGCTCTTGCTATCGCTAAATTTTCTACCAAGTTTCATCGAAAACAAATATGCAGTTTAAAAGTTACGCTTAAAAAACCAGTTTTGGCAAGGTCCAAATGATCGCCTGTTTCTCAGAGATGGCCATACCGATTTATGCGCTATTAGTTTCATTTGAAAGGTAATATAGCCGGATAGATCACTATTGAATTGTTTTTTGATTGGACGTTTAGTTGGAAAGTTATGAGCAACCTTATACACCACACCAAAATTAACTATAATTTATAATGATTTTAAGGGAAAACCGAAAGTGGCTCAAAGATGGCTGGATAAATGGCTGCCATTCGAAGCATGTATTGTTTTGCGCCTTAAAAATGCATCTGTATTGGCAGAGCACGCTTTCGCCACGTAATCAGTGCTTCCAGCGCTGTTAGAATGTCCTAAAACTTGTAATTCAATTTATCGATCTGCTGTGTATCAATAAACGCTCAGTAAAACATAATTGCTAATGGAAAATAAATTTAACTGAACATATCGATCATTACGTGTTCATAAAAGCGACCAATGTATAATTTGGAATTAGTTAATAGATATTTGGTTACGCACATATTTCGTTGAACTAGCGATTTCCGAAAAAGCAGCAACACAGTATCAAACTTTCGTCACATCAATGAGCTTTTAAAGAGCTTTCAACTTTCGCCGCATCGATGAGCTTAGAGTGAAATAAACAAACAAAACGCAAACACAGGAATCAAAAACGCAATCCGATGCAAGCGGATTAATTAAACATCCTAGTGATCCTACGCATTATTCAGTTGCTGCTGTTAATTTTTATTGAATCGGAATGCCTTGATAAAGAAAACAAACCCTTTTTCGGGATGTTTGTAGTCAGTGCGGTTGGCTGCGGATCAGCTGTTTATGTTTGCAAGCTCCGCTATTTGACATATATTACCAATACTAATGCAATATTCAAATAAACGTTTAGGTTTTTAACGAACACATGAGATGTACAGTACAGTATTTGTCGCACTAACACAATAACGTTAGCCACTTTCGGTTCCGCCTTAACCAAGTTAATTTGCCTAATTTCAATTATTTTAGTGTCAAACGAGAGGTTTTGACACTACGAATATATATACAAAATTTCACAAGAATTGGTTTTTCCGGTCAAAAGATATTAGCCCTCGAACACTCGCGCTAACTTTTGTAACACAGTTACTCGCGCGCACAATAGCCCAAAACCAAAGAAAACGTGCGCGCTAGATTTTTGACTAGGAAAACTTGGTTTTAAGTTTATAAAACCTTTGGAAGAGTTTTTTGAAATTGAATGCTCTATCGTCTGGTAGAATTTAAATGTTGACTAATCCCCCTAAAAGTAAAATAAAAAAAATATTTTTCTTCAGTTTCAATATAACACATTGATGTGTTCTGTAAAGTTTTAGAGCATATTATTACAAGAAATTTTGCTGAAGACAGTAACCTTCTATCTCTTCAGCGAAGATAGAGAAATCTTATTTATTGTAAATGCACTTGTAAAATGAGTTTTTCTATTTCGGCTCTTTTTGTAATTGTTGTATGACTTTTTCATTTATTACAAAGTTGTACAAATAGTAAAAATACACAACTTCACTGAATGTAGTATACCTCTATGTCTGCTTGTTTAGGATCTGTAGAACTTTGATTATTAAAAACACCCTAATTTTGACTCCAAATTATTCGACTACCAATATACGGCTACATTTTAAACATTTTACATTTGCTGATAGTTTTGCTTACAGACACCATTTTTCTATATGAAGAAACGAGATAAAATGTCCGTTGGGGCCAATTGCGGTACACCTCACATGCTGCTTGCTTCGGTTCTGTGATTTTCTGACGGTTTATGCTGATCTGTTTTCCTAACAATTTAAAGTATTAATGCATCGAATAATTCTGACATTTGGCTCATAACAAGTTTATTGAAGAATATACGTTAGTTAAACAATGATTTGTAACTATATAACAATATGGCATTCAAAAACCTACACATGTTGTACAAAATACAGCAGCGTGAGTAACCGAGGGTTAATAAAAATTAATGAAATTTATTCTAGAAAACTTTATTGATGTGAACCAAATAGAATGGCTTTACAGGAAATTATGCATAGTTCAAAAACCTGTAAATTAGACCTTTACTACGCAATGTATATGTTAAAGAATAATATTTCTTCTTACAACTTAATTTTACTTGCACTTACTCACATTAGTAACAACTTACTCAGGAATTTCATGAGAAAAGGAACTATCAAATTTTATAAGTGCTGCTACTAGATGAATTATTTTCCGAAGACGTGTCGATTTCTATCTCAAATAGCAAGTAAGACCGTATAACAAAGGTTCCTTTCACCACTAGGTGGATTAAATCAGGTTTTTTCTCATGAAATTGCTGACTAAGTTGTTACTAATGAGGGTAAGTGCAAGTAAAAGTAAGTTGTAAGATGAAATATTATTCTTTAACATATACATTGCGTAGTAAAGGTCTAGTTTATAGGTTTTTGAACTATGCATAATTTCCTGTAAAGCCATTCTATTTGGTTCACATCAATAAAGTTTTCTAGAATAAATTTCATCAATTTTTATTAACCTTCGGTTACTCACGCTGTTGTATTTTGTACACCATGTGTAGGTTTTTGAATGCCATATTGTTAAAAAGTTACAAATCGTTGTTTAACTAACGTATATTCTTTAATAAACTTGTTATGAGCAAAATGTCGGAATTATTCAATGCATTGATAATTTAAATTGTTAGGAAAATAGATTAGCATAAACCGACATCACAGAAACGAAGCAAGTAGCATGTGAGGTGTATCGCAATTGGCCCCAACTGGAATTTTCTCTCGTTTCTTCATATGAAAAATGGTGTCTGTATGCAGCAAAACTACCAGCAAATGTAAAATGTTTAAAATGTATCCGTCTGTTGGTAGTCGAGTAATTCTGGTTCAAAATCAGGGTATTTTTTATAATCAAAGTTCTACAGTTCCTAAACAATCAAACATAGAGGTATTCCATGTTCAGCATAGTTGTGTATTTTACTATTTATACAATTTTGTAATACATGAAAAAGTCATACAATAATTACAAAAAGAGCTAAAATAGAAAAAACTGATTTTACAAATTCATATACAATGAATAAGATTTTACTACCTTCGCTGAGTAGATAGAAGGTTACTGTATTCAACAAAATTTCTTGTAATAATATGTTCTAAAACTTTGCAGAGCACGTCAATGTGTTATATTGAAACTGAAGAAAAATATTTTATTTATTTCACTTTTAGGGGGATTAATCAAAATTTAAATTGCACCAGACCATAGAACTTTCCGTTTCAAGAAATTCTTCCGAAGGTTCCATAAACCTAAAACCAAGTTTTCCCAGTCAAAATTCTATTGCGCATGTCTTTTTGTCTTTGGGCCATTGTGTGCGCGAGTAACCGTATTACAAAAGTTGGCGCGAGTGTTGGAGGGTTAATATCTTTTGATCGGCAAAACCAATTCTTCTGAAATTTTGCAGATATATTTGCAGCATTAAAATCTCTAATTTGATGCCAAAATAATTCAAATTACATAAATCATTTAAATGAAATCGTTATAAATTATTGTAAATTTTAATGTGTTGTATTCAATTGCTCATAACTTTCAAATTAAACGTCCAATCAAAAAACAAACCAATAGTTATCTATTAGGTTATGTTACCTTTCAAATGAGACTAATAGCGCCTAAGTCGGTTTAGCCATCTCTAAGAAACTGGCGATAATAATTACCTTGTCAAAACAGGTTTTTTAAGCATAACTTTTAAACTACTTATTTGTTTTCAATAAAATCTACCCGAAAAATTTAGTGTTAACAAGAGCTTTCATTAGATACAACAAGATCGTTGAAATCGGTCATTCGGTTCCTGAGAAAATCGTGTCACGTAATTTTCACTTTTTTACTTATAACTTTTAAACGAAATGTCGGACCTCGAAACAATTTAATAGTGATACACTAGGCAATAATACCTTTCAAACAAAAGTAATAGCGAACAAATCGGTCCAGCCATCTCCGAGAAACAGGCGATAGAAAAGTTGCGCCCCGCACATACATATACACACACACACACACACACACACACACACACACACACACACACACACACACACACACACAGACACACACACACACACACACACACACACACACAGACACACACACACACACACACACACAGACACACACACACACACACACACACACAGACACACACACACACACACACACACACACACACACACACACACACACACACACACACATACACACACATACATACACACACATACACACACACACACACACACACACACACACACACACACACACACACACACACACACACACACACACACACACACACACACACACACACACACACACACACACACACACACACACACACACACACACACACACACACACACACACACACACACACACACACACACACACACACACACACACACACACACACACACACACACACACACACACACACACACACACACACACACACACACACACACACACACACACACACACACACACACACACACACACACGCACACACACACACACACACACAGAAAATGCTCAGTTTTCGAAACTGAGTCGAATGGTATATGACATTCGGCCCGCAGGACCTTCTTTCCATTTCCGGTTTTCCGAGTGATTTGTATACCTTTATACTATATATTTATATATGTAGTAGAAAGGCAAAAAGTTTATGTTGGACCCTCAGACCAGATCTTCGGATATTGAAGATCGTGTCACTCTATTTCTAGCTAACTACTGGAATACTGCAAATGTTGATGGGCAGTTTCCAACTGAAAAATTATTTTGTTTTCAGTCAAAATAAATTTTGGACCTTTTACATCCAAATAAACAGTATAAAAATTATTTAGACAAATCTTGTAGTGTAGAACATAAGACTGTGATAGTACACTGTGATACTCCTTTACAAGATGCTTTTAGTAAATTATCTCCTGGAGATAAAATTTTATATAAAAATCCAAATAAGGGGCAAATTGAACGTTGGATTGAGGCATGGTTTGTGAAACGATTTTCGACTAATGTGTTTCTTGTTTCCCTTGCCAGATCAACGGTAAAAGCTCATCGAAGCCAGTTGAAGCTGATTACACAACCAGTGAGAGGAACAGCAATTCCAGAGGATGAAACGTGCCAGGGAAACCTCTTCAGATGAAGAAGATTCTTTTGGAGGAAATGTAGGAAATGTAGCACCAGAACCAGAAAAAAGCAAACGAAGTAGGGTTTTTTTCTAATTCCCGTCGTACTAAGTAAAGCCATTCTAATTTTCATCATTCGTTGGATGGATTTAATGAATACTCCAAAAGTTCTTGTACTGATTTGACTAAAACACATTTACCTTCCGATCCGTGAAGTTTGAAATCACTGAAAAGCGACTATTAAAGCATATTATTGAAATTACGCAACCGACTTCATTTCTAAAATTCGTCGTACCGTTTTAAAATCCGTCCATCAAAATTTTTCATCGTCCGAACTAAAAATCACAACAACGTTTGCGAAGCTAACGCGCATGTATTTGTGTAGGACGGCATGATAAAAGGTTATTCTGCAAAATTTCTGCAGGTCAGGCAAGTTTTCCTGGCTGTAAAATAACGACAATGTCTTGCGTGAGTTATTTTCATTTATGAATGACGGAAATTAAAACGATTAGTCGACATTGTCTTCTTCGTCGCACGAAAAAACGTAGGAAATTTGGCTGGTAGGACTTCTTTAATGATAAAAAGCATTTAAATGGATCTCAGCTCACTTTGATTGATCGCGTATGATAGACAACTAACTAAAATATTAGGGAATAACTAGTTTTGCATTGTGTGTCATAAAAATGCTGATATTTTTAATAATTTGTGTTGGATAGGACGAGAATAGGCAATTACGACGATGTAGCAACATACCCTAAACGATTTAACCGTTATGTGTGCGACAAAAAAAACACCTTTAGCAGGGCGACAAGGGTACCCGGGTACCCAAAATTGATATTGTTATAACATCAACAATTTTAAACCGATTTTTATGAAATAGGTGTCATTTGATTCGTTAATTAATCTAGTTTTGAATTACTTGGCCATTTGGCCATTAAAAGACATACGGGGCCCGAAAATCCGGAATTCCGGCAGAGTGTCCGCTGTGAGGTAGAGAACTGATTGTATTGCAGAAAAATCAGTCGGATATAAAAACTCTAAAAATTCATACAATGAACTATTTCATATAATGAGATGAATCAGGTTGGCCATTCCGGAGTAGGTTCCTATGGGGTCATGGGTGGCCAGTCTAGGATTGAAGGTAAAACCAGGCAATATGGGTATCAAAGTTCTTGGAATTAGTTCGGTTGGTGATATTTTTTACATTTCGATATATTTTGATTGATTATTTCGAAAATGGTTTCTACGGGGTCACAGATGATACCGCAGAATTCAAGATAATGCATTTTCAGAACAGTTTAAAACGTAGAACCATCCGTTATACATTTGGAACCAGTTCCAAAATTATTAATCAGTACTAAACTGGCCATATCGGTTCAAAACGTCTAATAGATCCGCTAAACCAATTCTAATATTGGATTAGGCACCCAACTGGTCATCTGTAACCCTACAGAAACCCAATTCTGGAATGGCCAATGCAATCTAAAGTCACCAATTTATATAATAAGATGAAAAAAGAGTCCACAATGTCAAGTTCAAAACTAATAGCTTTACTGAAGGCTGATATTCTTTCAAAACAAGCGGCTTCCCTCGTTTTACCGGACGTTGCTCCGGGATTACCGATTCCCGGGAAGTATATGTCATTTGATAGCCAAATGCCTTATTTAATCAAAACTAGACAAATGTACGAATCAAATGCCACTGGTTTCATCCAAATCGGTTCAAGATAACCAAAGTTATGTACATAGCAAATCATGGGTACCCGGGTACCCTTGTCGCCCTCCTACGTAATAAAAAAATTCAAGTGCCTCTCATGGCTAATCCCCTTTATGGATATGCACCAAAAATACCTCAATTACTTAAGATCAACGAGTTTTACGATGTCGCAAAATTTCAATGACGTATGTTTTAAACTGAATGAGTTATAACTATTTTAAAACTGAAAAGGTACCCGGGTACCCTGTTGCACACATAACGGTTAAGGATGTTTTGCGAAGTTCAATCTTCACGCGAGCACGGGCGCGTTCGAATCGTAAACGCAGAAACGAAATGGATAAATCTCCGGATGAATGTTGAAGCAATCGAGCAGTACGAGTATTTTGTTTGTCACAAAAATAAGTGATTTCGAGTTTTTTAAAAATATTATATTTGAGGGGGTGAGAAGGAAAGGGGTGTAAGTGACAAAATTGAAAAAATCGTATCGTATTTTTTTTTTCGAAAATTCACTTAATTTCCTTCAACTTTTCGTAGATGTCATTTTTAACAAATAAAGTAGTTTTCAAGCTATATTTTGATAAAAAAAATTTTTATTTAAAAATACGCTTTTTTGAAAAGTTAGTCCAGACGAAAATAATTATGTTTCATGGAAAATGAATCCTCGCGTAGCGTCCAACATATCAGCAAAATTTCATCCCAAAAAAAAAAAACAATAAAAAATATTCGAGACAAACCGTTTTGTTAGTTGACCTGGCATTGCTCATATAGTGCACTTACATCCCTTTCCTTCCAAGTGAAAACCAACTTTTATTTTGCTGTTTTTTCATGATTCTAAAAAAAGTCATTAAACGGTAAAATTTTGACGTGAATTTTCTAGCATGCATAAAACCATGCTCAAAGTATCGTTTCCTACCATTATCTCGATTTTTTCAATTTTGTCACTTACACCCCTTTCCTTCTCACCCCCTCATATAAGATTATTTGAAATGTATATTATTTGAGTTACTTAAAGTTTATATTATCGGATAAGCTACACCAATTATTATTAGAACAATTTCATTGTTAACCTAGGGAAGGAGAATTGTAATGTTCGATCAAATCGTCGAAACCCGATAAGATTACTATCCGTTAAACGATGAGTGAATTCAGTGCTTTAAGCTATCTACTCTTTTGTATAAAAAGGCTCTAAATATATTATGGGGGATTATTCCATTTAATACTCTGAGACGACTTGGACTTGGACTTCTTTATTAATTGAGAAAATAAAAAGTACGTTGTTTGGTTATCAAGAGCCCATTACCGCTTGCATAAGGACTTTTGAATTAACTGATGAAATTTTCGATTTTAATGAAACTACACAGAAATTTGTGACGAAACTGAAGAGATCTAATATTATATGCGTTTGACGCTAATCCAGTTATTAAAAAATAAAAAAAATAATAAATAAATAAACAAGTGTTTTTTAAAAGAAAACTTCTATGTCTCAATGGTTGCAGGCGTTGTACTTATGAACCCCCGTCTACGTATTTTCAAAGCCACCATTGCATTCAATGAAGAATTGAATCTGAATTTTTCGCTCTTCTCTTTTAAACATTCACTTAAACAACTCACAGATTCTTATAAACATACATATACCAGAAATGCAGTTTACATTAGTCTTTGATCTAATGATCTGATACAGTCCTACGTCACCCATTCATACAACCCTCAGGGCTGTATACCTTGTAGTTTTTCCACCATGTTTTAATATGTGTACACTTCAATATGCTAATTATTAAACGTTCTGTATGTTGATTGTGTTGAGAACTACGTTTTATTGTAGTTCAATAATCACTGGTTCATATCCAGTATAATATGAGTTAAAATATGCAGTTTTAAATACCGATTTCTTGGTGTACAAGTGCGTGGAATGTGTCTTATGATTATACTCTGGTAGGGTAAGGGATCTAGTTTTCGACCCTGTGCTAGTTTTCGCACCACTGCCAACACATTCATTAAATAAATTCCTAAGGAAAAGGTAGAGAAAAGCTATTATTGAGGAGATTGTCAAGGTTGTTATTTTGCTAGAGATTCTTCAATACCCCACAAAAATTTGGGTCTGTATGTCCAAATAATTAGGTTTTTAAACCGGAATTTGAGTTCGATTGTTTTCTTTTCGTCTAGTAAAAACAGATACGAAATCAAAGTTTCCATAGATTGTGTATATTAGGTTACTGAATTTATGCAATATGTTATACAAAGAAAAGGCACTATTTCTGTCAAATTTTCTTTTGTTGCAGTGCATGTTTGTTTTTAATGTTGTAATTAAAGACGTTTAAAAAAGAACGAAAATTGAAACGCGAAACTGTTTGTGTTATCTTTGAGATCGGAAGCCGAAACGCCTATAGGCTATGTTGACTTTTGCTCCATTTCCTTTTGCTATATCGCAATTGAGATCCCTATCAAAGACCTGCTCCTACTCACCAACCACTTCGCGCTCGTTTGTGCTCAGGTTTCCCTCCTCGTTCCTACACATGTCAGGCTTTGGTGGATATCCTTTACGAGATCGGTACACCTTCTAATAGAACTTGCGCATCTCACTAGCCTGAAATAGTGGTTCTAGCTCTCCTTCTGGCGTTTTGCGGCCTCACTGATGGCCGAACGTATCCTGCTCCAATATCTTCGAGCGTCGAAGCATCTGGCCACAGAGGGAGGCGCCTAGTACACGCGCATAGTTCTCGGCACCTAGCGGGTTGTCTAATTACCGAATGTTTAACCGAGGAGGGTGGCTTTGTTGCGAGGTATATACCGTCGATAATTTTGAGCGCACGTGTACTGCTACTAGGTAATGATCTGAGTCGATATTCGTACCCCGTAGGAAGCGTACGTTGGTGATGTTCGAGAAAACCCGGCCTTTGACGAGAATATGGACGATTAGGTTCAATGTTAGTTGGTCAGGTGATCCCCAGGCATCGGGAAGCTGCAAAGTTGATGCATCGCTGGCCGTTATCACTATACATTGCTTTCCTGTCGATCTAAGCGTTCATGTCCCCAATGACAATGATATCGCGTGGCGAGCAGCTATCGTATGTTGCCTTCAGCTGGACATAGAACGCTTTCTTCTCGTCGTCGGGTCTACCTTCGTGTGGCCAGTACACGTTTATGATGGTGTAGTTGAAGAAACGGCCTATTATCCTCAACACACATCCTCTCGCGATCCTGCATTCTGCCCATCACTAGGAAGCCCGTTCCCAGCTCGTTGGTTGCTCCATCGTTGTGGCAAAATTGAACCTTGCCGCCACGGATCCCCCACACCTTCCAGCCTTTGCGACAGATCTCCTGTAGTGCCACAATGCGGTACTTTTGCGGTTCTAACTGAACGAGCAACACTCTGTAGGCATCCACGAAATTTATTGATGTACAGTTCCAGGTAGGAAGCCTCCATTCCAAATCCTTGTTTTGCCGCCATTGCCCATGCTAAATGTTCCGAAACGAATTTTCTTGATTTTTCGTAATATTTTAGTTATAAAAACCTTGCCTTACTAGGGCTATGCTACCGAGTCACATGATGGGGCTGCCATAGTATAATGCCGAGAGCCTCCTTGCCTGTCGATATACGACCTTAGTTTCCTCCAGGATTGGTTACCACATCTCTACTAAGGTTGCTCGTATTCCGGCTGGTAAGGTAATCAACCTATTATGGATCCCATCTGTAGCTGTATATAATTTGGACACTTAGGTACAGCAAAATCAAATGAAAGTGTCCAAATTATGTACAGCTGCAGATTAGGTCCAAAACAGGTTGGTTACCCTACCGCGATGAGGTGGAGATAGAAGTTGCTGGATAAGAGGCTAAGGACCAGTATGGGGTCTGTGTTGCACATTATTCAGTCGTTCACCAACCGTTTCTTATCCACCAGTCGTTATGACTGGTTTTGGTATAAATAGGTATATTTAAAATGCTGGTATATCTAGTGTTAATGTTACCATTTGAAAACTTAATGAACTGTATGATATTTGAGGATATTAGCTTCCCGCTTGGATTTGAAACATCAGAAAAAATTGTTACAGTTGTAAGTGTAAAGACTCTTAGTTCGTTCCGGCCAGCCAATAATCACTCACGAGACGCATAGATGCCCGCAAGCCAAGTACCTTGCTCAAAATATCAGAATAGCTTTCGATAATGGTTGCGACAGTGAAACAAAACATACATTTTACTACTATCTATTTAGCTCGCCATTTACACCTGTCTCTCCTTCCTTTTCCTTGCTTACTCTTACATATCACCTGTCCATTTCGTTGGGGGCCTCATAATAACGGCTTACTATTCCTCGACGGATGAACGGTGCTCCAACGTAGACTTAATCTGATGACTCCATCACCCGGACGAAGATACTAGAGAATGATGCTACTGCAAAATCGTCAATGCCGTTCTGTCGGCAGTCGTTGCTCTCACCGACGCCGCTTAGCTTCGAGTCACTGAGTGACATTCACCGTAAAACTTAATCTGTACGCAACGAGGCTCTCGATCGGCTATGCTCGCCGCGCTGCAAACGATGATCGTCCTCGGTGGATCGTATGAGCGCTCTTCGCCCTGCCAAACTGGTACGCTAGAGTCACGACGTCCACTTGCCAAGTTGCATCCAAAATAAAAAAGCTCTCCTTTTGAGGGCTTGTGTTTGCGTTCTGCATAGGTGTTGACTCTTTTCTGACCTGCTGCGTGTCTTGGAATGAGTTTTCCGTGTGAACCCGTGAACCGTATGAAGTGCTTTGTATTGGACTCTAATCGGAAGATTTAAGAATCGTTGTTCTGCTGTACGACCTTGCACGTGAAGTACCGTCTGCTGTCTTGTACCGTTTTGTGTCCAAATGCGAGTGTGGACCGATTAATGGTGTATCCGTGGAGGTAATCTTGTTTACGGTACTTCACTGTTTCACTGGATTATGACAACCGAGTTAAAACAAACGGGTTCATCAGCGATTCACTTGTAGATCACGGACTAAACTAATGATTTATGGTGCCTTGATATTGTGGCGACCTTTTTCCTTCGTGGTTCACCGGAAACTGCTTTGTTCTTCGCAGCAGTCAGGGAGAGTACTTTTAAGAGCTAAGCTTAGAGAGTACTTTCTTATGTGCCTCTATTGGGAGCTAGTATAATGTTGCTTTGTATGTTTTTTACTGCAGATGCATGGGCTGCGTACTTATAGGTAATGCACTATGAGAAAATTGGCGGCATTTTGTCGGCATAATTTCGATTTGTAACAAAATTTATATGGTAAAACCAAGTGGCTATTTTTCATTTTGATGAATTTCAGTACCGATTCATGAATTTTGAAGGAAAACACCTTAAGTACAAACGTCTTTAAGACTTGATTCTTCTTTATTGACGGACTGCACAACCGGTTTTTAGAGGACGGGACAATCACGGGGCTAGTGCAACGATCCTACTGACAGAAGAAATTTGGACAGAATAATAGATACACACTTCGAAAAAATCTTGTAAATTTACATCTTTTGACATGCACATAAATGGAGCATCGCAAGTCACGTAAAATTACGTGTTATTTTACCTATGGGGCATTCCAAACGTACAGAAAAATCGGAAAAATTGGATCCGACCATCAGCGATTTCAACCAAAGTTGGCATAATTGTTCATTCCGACCCTACAACCAATTTCCCAAAGTTTTACGCCGATTGATCAATCCGTCTAGCAGTGGCGCTACTTCCTTTTTCACAGATTTTCAAAAACAGTCATTTTTCGGGCTTAAATATCTCTAAAACAGTTTGATGGAAAGATATGCCAATATGGCATGCCCTGGCGGGTGTTGTGGGTTCGAATCCGGTTATAATCTCAGATTACAGCTTGGTTCGACTCATGCACCTTCCAGCATTGGACAAAAGGTAGGAGTAAAAATGACTACTTGTCAAGCATAGCTACCAATACCCCCCCCCCCCTTCCTTTCCGCTCTTCCCCTCCTTCACCAAAAAATTTCATTTCTTTCTCCTACCGTCCCTTCATCAATTGTAGAACCATCGTTTCAAAAAGAGTGTTGTGGGTTCAAATCCGGTTATAATCTCAGATTATAGCTTGGTTCGACCCATGCACCTTCCAGCATTGGACAAAAGGTAGGAGTCACAACGACAACTTGTTAAGCGTAGCTACCTATTACCCCCCCTTTCCTTTCCACTCTTTCTCCTCCATTCCCAAAAAAATCCTTCTTCATTACTTTCCCTTACCGTCCCTTCATCAATTATAGAACCATCGTTTAAAAAAAATGGTATTTCACTCCTAAATTTACTCGAAACTTTGAAGTAATTTCGAAACTTGAATATGGCTTTATTAACACTTCATTGCCCTATGGGAAAAACTAACCTAAAAACGAACGAAATTCAGAAACTGCCTGCCTACTGACAAAATATAAGTGATCTTATGTAGAATTTTCCGGCAAATCTCATGGTGCCCACCCCTTCCCTAATTGTCATCGGAAAGTATCAAGTTTTGTTAATTTTCAACTATTTTTAGCAACATTTAAACTTATTGGACTACACCAGAACATATTTTTCGAAAATAAAGCTTGGAACAATACTCTTTGATTCCACGAACTTCTTTGCATAATATAATTGGGTTTTTAAGTTCTGTTTTTTAAAGTCTTGCCTGTTAAAGTCCATTAAGTTAAAATATTGTTAAAAATACGAGAAAATCAGTAAAACTTGGAACTTTTCGATGACAATTAGGGAAGAGGTGGGCACCACGCGATTCGCCGGAAATTTTTACATAAGATCACTTATTTATAGCTGACAGGCCGTTTCTGAATTACATTCGTTTTTAAGGTAGTAGGTATAGGGCAATGAAGTGTTAATAAAACCATTTTCAAGTTTCGAAATTACTTCGAAG
This sequence comes from Sabethes cyaneus, assembly GCF_943734655.1. Classification (NCBI taxonomy): domain Eukaryota; kingdom Metazoa; phylum Arthropoda; class Insecta; order Diptera; family Culicidae; genus Sabethes; species Sabethes cyaneus. The sequence continues at coordinate 80,845,884 of NC_071353.1, forward strand.
TTTGTAATAATTTCAGGAGTGAAATACCACATTAGTCGACATAGCAATACATTATAATGCACAAATAACTAGCACAATTAAATAATAAAACTATAAAGATTTGTACGAATTTGTTAAATTTATTTAAATATATACAAAAGTATTCAGAACATGAAAATTTATTGTGTTGATCTATGTTAAAAATGCATCTTTTTCATTAAAATACATTATTCAGTCATGATAATGTCCGGAAGCTTCAGATAGAATTATGCATGTCCCAGATATTCAAAACGCCATATCTCTCAAACCACCAATATTGTTTTTTCTAGTTGAGTGATTCTTATGTAGAATTTTCTGGTGAACATTTTAAGCATATTTATTTGAAAATAAAATTGGGGGTGTTTTGAGATACAATTAGCATTTTTCGTTTTTAATTGGAAAAAAAACTATCAAGATATACAGCCCTAAGGGTTGTACGAAAGGGTGACGTAGGACTGTATCAGATCATTACATCAAGGACTAATGTAAACTGAATTTCTTGCATATGCATGTTTATAAGAATCTGTTAATTGAATTTTTAAAAGAGAAGAGCGAAATATTCAAATTCAATTCTTTGTTGAATACAATGGCCGCTTGGAAAATACGTGGACAGGGGTTTATAAGTCTAAGGCCTGTAACCAATGAGACATAGAGATTTCTTTAAAAAATCACTTGTGTGCATCATAAAAGTTGAAATGGTTGACGTGCCATTCGAATGTCCTTCTCTTTTGACATGCATGGCAACAAGCACATAAGCTAGCAGCGTCGATTCACTGTCTTTTGCTTCAAAAAGATTTTACTAGTTTACTTTCACAGCTTACCGTAGCAAGCGGTATCAGAAAATATGTCTCATACGTAAACATTTCTGTTTTATTTGTATGATAGTTCTTATCCTCAAACCATCATAAAATAAATTCATGCCGACAATAATCCCCCATGCCAAATTTCGTTCCATTTGCTTGATTAGTTCTTGAGTAATGAGGAAATTTGTATATTATTTGTATGAGCCCCACTCTTAAAGAGGGGAGCTGTCTCAATTCACCATAGAAAAAATTCCTACCTTCTGAAACCTACCTTGAACCTGAATTTGGTTCAATTTGCTTAATTAGTTCTCGAGTTTTGAGGAGATTTGTCTTTCATTTGAATAGGAAAAAAGGAAGTAGCGCCGCTGTTAGGGGGATTGATCAATTGGCTTAAAACTTTGGGAAATTGGTTGTGGGGTCGGAATGAATAATTATACCAACTTTGGTTGAAATCGCTGATGATCGAATCCAAACCTTGTATACGTTTGAGATGGAATGACCCCTATAGGCTTACGTATTACATTTGGCTTGATGTAAAAATATATCTATAAAAACGGGTTAGGCTATTAACGTTTTATTTGATGGAATATATCTGATTTTTGTTTACGTCGAGTGTGAGATTAATTTTTTCGTTGTGTGTATGGCGTTGTGTAATCCTAATATCTTTGGCTTGCAAAAGAGAAGATACTTACCACTTTTTCTTATATAACTATCAGCAAAAGCTAAACATGTCACAGCCTCATTACTAGAATTCTCTAGACTAGACAATGACGATGATCGTGATCTGGAGAATGTGTTGTCCAGTTTATCTGAAACAAATAAATATAGTTTAAATACTATTTTTAAATGAAATACAATCAAGGAAATATAATGTGTCAGCAATAAGAACTGAAAAGCTATCTTCAAAGAAATTATGAAAAGTAAAGCATAGGGTGCTACATTCTGTTTACGAAACTTGACCTTCTGTTTTTTTGTGAAAGACTTCGCAGTCAGCTGTTAGCGCACAAAAGAAATGTGGGGATAGTGTCACTAGCGCGCCCAAAACATAGAAAGTTAGCCACCCAGCCTTTTAGAAGAATGTTTTGGCCTGGAAAACAGAGTAGGGGAAAGATGTCTACACTTTTTTACAAAAATTTTATAATTTTCTTAATGATAGTTACCAACGAGCTCTTCAATCCATTTGAAAGGTTCTAGTTATCTAAAAACAAGCCTCAGTAGTTTTAATTATAGGCTACATTAATTATAACTATAAATGTGAAGGTGTCATTTTGTCTTACTGTTCCCCAAAGGCAGATTTCACCCACTTGTGTGCCAATGGATCAAAATTTAAAACTGCATGTTTTAACCCATATTATAGTGGATATGAAACAGTATCTATTCAATCTTCGCGGCGTATTTTAAAAGTGTGTTTACTGAGGTTACCGGTAATATCAGGGAATTGCTCAGCGATAATGATGAGGCGCCGTATCAACTGCCCGAAGCTTGTGTGGAACGCGGTATCTGCAAACTCGATGCCAATAAATCAGCAGGTCCAGATACGCTATCGAACAAAATTCTGAAAGAATTTCGGCAGGAATTTGTAACCCCTCTAAAAAGCTTGTTTAACGCGTCATTGGCTTCCGGTCACTTCCCAGGAATCTGGAAGATTTCGCACGTCATTCCGATACATAAAAAAGGGGCCAAAGGTGATGTAGAAAACTACCGTGGAGTTGCTATTCAATCGGCTATTCCGAAGCTTTTCGAGTCGCTGGTATATGGCCTTCTTTACGATAATGTAGCTAACCGTGTTTCTCCTGTACAGCACGGATTCTTGAAGAAGAAGTCAGTGGTCACGAATCTTTGCGAGTTCACCTCGGTGGTCACGGATTGCATCGCAAGTGGTTTACAAATGGATTGCATATACACCGATATGAGCAAAGCATTTGATGCTGTTAGTATTAATAGTATCTTAGAAGCAGTAGAAGACTTTGGCATCCGAGGCTCGCGATATAACTGGTTGAGGTCGTATCTTAAAAATAGAACTCAATTTGTAAAACTGCGCGGCAACAAATCCGGTTCGTTTACAGTGCAATCAGGAGTACCACAAGGTAGCCACTTAGGACCTTTATTATTTGTAATATTAATGAACAAATTACCTGAAGTTATTTCACACGCAACCGTTTTAACTTATGCCGATGACGTGAAAATCTTTTTTCCCATTAAGACAATGGATGACTGCCTGAAGTTGCAGCTTGATTTAGAGCATTTTGGGAGATTCTGTGACAGTTGCGGATTAAAAGTTAATACGAACAAGTGTTCAGTGATGACATTCACTAGGAAAGTTAGCCCTGTGATCTTCGACTACGTTCACCGAGGTAGTACTATCCCGCGTGTAGAATATGTACGTGACCTAGGGGTAACATTCGATAGGTCGCTTTCTTTTGTTAGACACATCGACAACGTGATTAACGAGAGCCTGAAACTTTTTGCGCTTGTAAGGAGGTTCGGCCGTGACCTCGATGATCCGTATGCAATACTGGCAATCTATAAAGGTCTCGTCAGAAGCAAACTGGATTTCGCTAGCGTTATTTGGCGTCCGCAGTATGTAACGCATATTCAACGCATCGAGAGAATCCAGAAGAGATTTGTAAGGTTTGCTCTCAGGAATCTTGGATGGAACGGAGAAGAGCTAGCACCTTACCATGACCTCTGTTGTTTGGTGGACATTGACACGATACACTCGAGGCATAAGACAGCAGATATCGTGTTCTTCACGAACATACTCTCAGGACGAACAGCTAGCCAACCATTGACCATGAGATTAATTTTCAACAATAGCCCAGTGACACTTCGACGACGTAGAATCTTCGATCCGCCGTTTCGTTCTAGGAACTACTCACAGCATGAACCCACTTCCCGTTTCATGAACGCCTTTAACGAGCTTCAGCAAATTATAACCACTGACATGAGCGCAAATACCACTAAACATAGGCTTAGGTTATACTACAGAGGACAACTGCTTTAGTGATTGTATTTTTATTTAATATTTAACTTGTTCCTATATGTAGAATTTGTCCAATAATTGTTCGTAAATTAGTCTTAAGAAAGGATAACGGGCTCATAGCCTATATTCAAATACAAATACAAATACAAATACAAATACAAATACAAATACAAATACAAATACAAATACAAATACAAATACAAATACAAATACAAATACAAACTCTAAATGAAACATTATTCTCATTAGAATTACATGCAAAACGTTTATTAAATTAGTACATTAAGGTACACAAATGGTAAACATATTTTTACCTTTGTTGTACTACATATAACAAAGGTTTAAAAATTGGTCGAAAAACACGAAGTTGATCCGAGGCCCGGAGGGCCGAGCCACATATACCAATCGATAAGGTTCGACGAATTTAGCAATGTCTGTGTGTGTGTGTGTGTGTGTGTGTGTGTGTGTGTGTGTGTGTGTGTGTGTGTGTGTGTGTGTGTGTGTGTGTGTGTGTGTGTGTGTGTGTGTGTGTGTGTGTGTGTGTGTGTGTGTGTGTGTGTGTGTGTGTGTGTGTGTGTGTGTGTGTGTGTGTGTGTGTGTGTGTGTGTGTGTGTGTGTGTGTGTGTGTGTGTGTGTGTGTGTGTGTGTGTGTGTGTGTGTGTGTGTGTGTGTGTGTGTGTGTGTGTGTGTGTGTGTGTGTGTGTGTGTGTGTGTGTGTGTGTGTGTGTGTGTGTGTGTGTGTGTGTGTGTGTGTGTGTGTGTGTGTGTGTGTGTGTGTGTGTGTGTGTGTGTGTGTGTGTGTGTGTGTGTGTGTGTGTGTGTGTGTGTGTGTGTGTGTGTGTGTGTGTGTGTGTGTGTGTGTGTGTGTGTGTGTGTGTGTGTGTGTGTGTGTATGTGTGTATGTATGTATGTATGTGCGGGGCGCAACCTTTCCAGCGCCTGTTTCTCGGAGATGGCTGAACCGATTTGTTCGCTATTACTTTTGTTTGAAAGGTATTATTGCCTAGTATATCACTATTGAATTGCTTCGAGGTCCGACATTTCGTTTAAAAGTTATAAGTAAAAAAGTGAAAATTGTGTGATACGATTTTCTCCGGAACCGAATGACCGATTTCAACGATTTTGGTATCGAATGAAAGCTCTTGTTAACGCTAAATTTTTCGGGTAAATTTTATCGAAAACAAACAAGTAGTTTACAAGTTTTACTTAAAAAACCTGTTTGGCAAGGTAATAATTATTGCCTGTTTCTTAGAGATGACTGAACCGATTTAGGCGCTATTAGTCTCATTTGAAAGGTAGCATAACCTAATAGATCACTATCGATTTGTTTTTTGATTGGACGTTTAATTTGAAAGTTATGAGCAATTGAATACAACACATTAAAATTTACAATAATTTATAACGATTTCATCTAAGATGATTTATCTAATTTGAATTATTTTGACATCAAATTAGAGATTTTAATGCTGCAAATATATCTGCAAAATTTCAGAAGAATCGGTTTTGCCGATCAAAAGATATTAACCCTCCAACACGCGCGCCAACTTTTGTAATACGGTTACTCGCGCGCACAATGGCCCAAAGCCAAAAAGACATGCGCACTAGAGTTTTGACTGGGAAAACTTGGTTTTAGGTTTATGGAACCTTCGGAAGAGTTTCTTGAAATTGAAAGCTCTATCGTCTGGTGGAATTTCAATTTTGATTAATCCCCCTAAAAGTGAAATATAAAAATTATTTTTCTTCAGTTTCAATATAACATTGATGTGTTCTGCAAAGTTTTAGAGCATTTCATTACAAGAAATTTTGTTGAATACAGTAATCTTCTATCTATTCAGCGAAGATAGCAAAATCTTATTTATTGTATATGAATTTGTAAAATCAGTTTTTCTATTTTAGCTCTTTTTGTAATTATTGTATGACTTGTTCATGTGCTACAAAATTGTACAAATAGTAAAAATACACAACTTTGCTGAAAATAGCATACCTTTATGTTTGCTTGTTTAGGAACCGTAGAACTTTGATAATAAAAAATACCCAAATTTTGCCCCCGAATTACTAGACTACCAGCAGACGGATACATTTTAAATATTTTACATTTGCTGATAGTTTTGCTGCATACAGAACCATTTTTCCATATGAAGAAATGAGAGAAAATTCCAGTTGGGGTCAATTGCGGTACACCTCACATGCTGACTGCTTCGTTTCTGTGATGTCAGTTTATGCTGATCTATTTTCCCAACAATTTAAAATATTAATGCACTGAATAATTATGACATTTTGCTCATAACAAGGTAATTGAAGAATATATGCTAGTTAAACAGCGATTTGTAACTTTATAACAATATGGCATTCAAAAGCCTACACGTGTTGTACAAAATGTGTGAGTAATTGAAGGTTAATAAAAATTGATGAAATTTATTGATAATATAATATTTCCACTTACAACTTGCTTTTATTTGCACTTACTCAAATTAGTAACAACCAACTTACCCTTTCTCAGTAATTTCATAAAAAAAGGAACTATCAAAATTTATAAGTGCTGCTATTTTGTTCAAATTTTGTAAACTTATTCAATTTCCAAAAATTTTATGAAAACCAACGCACTACGCAACGTTAACCAATAGATGAATTATGTTCCAAAGACGTGTCGATTTCTATCTCAAAGAGCAAGTAAGACCGTATAACAAAGGTTCCTTTCACCACTAGGTGGATTAAATCGGTTTTTTTAAATGCAGCGAAAATTGAAAAATTGAGATATCGAAAAGCGGCTACGTCACAATTTAGATAATTAATTTTTACACGTCAAAACAAAAATCAGCCAAATCGGTCCTCTAGATACTGAGATACACGCACCGTCGCTGAAAACATATGGTTTCGAGGAGAGCGTTTGAACTATTGTAGGTACAGCATTGCACTTCCCTTCAAGCGATCCCTCAGTTTTACTGTAAATTCTCAACGAGACCACGTACCGAAAAATACTCTGGGCTCAACATTTCTGAAGATAAAAGGTTCAATTCTGCCCAAGAAAAAAATATTCTACAAATTTATCAGTATATTACATACACATGCATATGTGTTGATGATAACTACCATTACCGCTCATAAATGCATAACAGTCCCATGTGAATTTCACCACTTTTGAGATAAGCCTAGGAATCATCTTTAAATTGTTCATGCTTTCAATATTTCAAACAGTAATGTTAAGTTTGCTCCCAAAATTTTGAACAAAATATCAAACTATGTCAGTCAACAGTCACAAGTTGACTGAAGTTTTTGGAGCGTCTTAGTAGAATACGAAACCTAAAAATAAAAAATAAGAGAACTTATCCAATTTAATTCTACTATGTGTATTTTATTCACGACAGATACGTATTTCGCCTACGATTTGCAGGTTTCCTCAGTGTCTGTGTTCGAAAACAGTACCGATAAGTTCTCTTATTTTTTATTTTTAAATCATAAGTTACAAAAAATGGCACAACAGTCTCAGTAGTGAAAATATAACAATAAGCAGCTGCTTTTAGGAAATGCCTGGACCGATTTGACTGAATAACTACCAAACGCAAAGTTTTGTGGCTTAGAAGAATTCTATTGAACAGAATTTGGATTGGATGTACGGTTCCGAAGATATGTCCGGAACAAGTTCCGGAATATATGAAACTTGAACATAGAAGCACCTTGAATCATAACAAACCCGTCATGCGACACCTCCAAGTACTCGAAATTGCACAACTAGACCATTGGTAGTTGTAAAAAATGTGCAAGAAAAACGGCCAGTTTCCAACTTAAACCAAACCCCAGAATGCGACCCCGCTATTATCTCAAAATAACAAATTACAAATAAAAGGGAGACATTTTTTGATTGCTTTCAAATATTATGCAAATTTATCAGTACACATACAGTACACAGTACATACACATGCATATGTATTGATGATAACTACCATAGTGAGTGTTATCATAAAGTTGAATTATGTTCCGAAGGCGTGTTGAATTCTATCTCAAATGACAAATGATATGGTATGACAAAGGTTCCTTTCACCAATAGGTGGATTAAATCGGGTTTTTTAATTTAATTTCATGAGCTAACTCCATTTATTGGTTTAATAGCATTATCTTCACTTTTCAACCATTTTGTAACAGTCACATTACGAAAATTGGCATTTTTTCCTAGCAACATTCTGGTTTCTCTACGCGACGTGGCGGTGGTGATGGACGACGAAACCTATCTCACCTTGGATGGCAACGACTGGCAGGGCACTTCGTATTTTACTTCCCCGCGAAGGATGTGAGCTCCAAGGTGAAGTTCATTTCACACACCAAAGTTCCTCAAGAAGGTGCTGCTGTGGCTGACAATCAGCTTAAAGGGGATGGCAAAGCCGCTTGTCTTTCGTTCCAGACTGGTCGTGAACGGGGAAATTTATAGTACGAAGTGCCTACCGAAAGTTTCGTCGTTCATCAAGAAACATCATAAGGGCGAAGACGCGGTGTTCTGGCTGGATCTGGCGTCGGCCCACTATTCGAAGCGATCGTTGGAGGAGTTGGAGCGGGTGAATATTGATGTGGCACCCAAGTCGGCGAACCCGCCCAACGTTCCCCAGCTGCGTCCCATCGAGAATTTCTAGGCAAACTTGAAGCGTTAGATCTACCCCAGCAATTTTGTTACGAGAACTGTTGAGTGTAATTCTAACACAGTGCTCCCTCGAACCGAATTGAGCCAACTGAGCTACAACAGTAGAGTATTCAAGTAACGTAGGTAGAATGAGCTGACAGAAGAAATGTCATGCATATTTCCGCTATTATATTATAAACAATCAAGAAGTTTATTCGTAGCAGTTTCATGGCGAAGGAAAAAAGTAATTAAAATCAATAGTACCATTTAGATAATTACATTATATATTTAGTTTTAGATTCACGAAATAGCACAGTTTAAGTGAGTTATCTTTGTTGCGGGATAAAATATATTTGGATACCAAATTGTGAGTTAAATTAAATTACGTCTAAGGCAATTATACAATAAAAATTTGTAGCTTTGCAGCTTCGAGCAATTCCTACCGTAAAAGCGGATTTAATTTGCTTCGAGGGATCCAAAAAAGACCCGCCAACAGAAACTCGAAGAATTTGCCGCCAAGATGCAACGATCTATGGTAAGGTAAACGCGATCAATGACGAGAGCTGCCCGAGCTTTGATCGAGGCTAACCTTCAAATGGAGAATGTACAGCACGAGGAGAGGATTGATTCCGAAGGTAGCTTTAGACCGGAGGTGCTTGAAGACGAAAGGGGTCACGAACATGATTGTCCGAATTGCGATCGTCCGAACGACGCAGAACAATACCTGGTCCAATGTACGCGTTGTAGTCGTTGGCATCGTTTTTCATGTGCGAATATACGTATAAAAAATGCGAATACCATACACGAGACAATCTACGTAACCAGCAGAAGGAAGATGGCGAAATATCTGTCGTACAAACCGAACCAGCTCTAGCCGAGTGTGCGTCTGGATCAACGAACAGAGACAAGCGACCGAAAAGACCGGTTTAGGTATTGTGAAAGGCATATCCGAGCTTGCTCCTACAGATCTAAACCCTCCAACGGACGCGAATCCGGTCGATACTCAGAGAACAGAATTAACATCCACTCTCTTTACGAAAGGAAAGCAAATCGGTGTAAACGATTTCAATGACAATATCGGAATAAGTGCTGTTGATTATGCGGACTGTCAATTGAAAAATGCTGATGTTGATGCAGGAGACGACTTGCGCTGCGATGCGATAAAACAGCAGCTTCCTACGGTGAACATTCAACCAAGCATAAAAAAATTTGATGAAGTGACCATAACAGTGCCCGCGAACGCAGCGGGTGAAGAAAAACCCACAGGTGGCGTATCATCTTTCGAACGCTGGTGTCGAGAGACCGGTACTCTTCGAACACAACAACAACAAAAGCAAGAAAATGAAAACCAGCAGAATCGAGAGCTTGCGTTGACGAAACAAGTGCATAAGCTAGAGGTGCAACGTGTAGAGCAGCAACAAAGAGCAGAAGCAGAAATGAGGCAACAGGAGCAACTCATGGAACAGCAGCAAGAATTATTTGAGGAGCAGAGACTGCAGCAAGCAGCAGAACGTGACGCAGAGTTACGTCGTTTACGTCGATTAGAGCAGGATTTCCAAAAGCAGAGCGAAGTACTACGGCAACGTGAAAAGCATATTTATTTTTAAGTGAAAAGCAGCTTGCGGACTTACACCACTCTGGTGCTAAAGCACAATCGATGGTGTCAAGGCCAGCACTGGACGAAAAGCTTGCAGTTTCAGAATCTAATTCTCCAATCATAGGCGACGATTGGTACCGTTCAGAGATACATCAAACAACATTTCGTAACCAAAGCTGCAAGTCTAAAGTCCACCCTATGACAGGTTCGGTAAGTGTCATTTATCCGGACAATCGTGCGATACCCATAAACTTTACCCCCTTATAAACCAACCCACAAAACGACTTTGAGATCGATACGCCATCTGGCGGTCGAACCGACGACACCGTCACTCTATCTTCACCCACCCACCACCCACCTGTGTCACACAATATTTCGCCCAACGTATTCCAGTTTCCATCGATGTTGTCAAATATGCCGAATTGTGGCTGTCGACCCACAAATATTGGTAGACCGTCTCTTCAACAGACAGCTGCCAGACAGGTAGTATCTAAAGAGCTACCGGTTTTTTCAGGTGATCCCCTAGATTGGCAGTTGTTCTTCAGTAGCTACCAGCATTCCACGAAAGCCTGCGGCTGTTTTGATTCCGAGAACTTGCTGAGATTTCAACGATGTCTGAAAGGCGGTGCAAGAGATGCAGTGAGCAGTTTTGTTTTACATCCCTCTACAGTGGCACAGGTTATTTCTACTATACACATGTTGTACAGACGCCCAGAACTAGTCGTACAATCAATGATTGCGAGAGTTAGAGAAACGCCGGCACCGAAACCACATCGATTAGATACCTTGTAACCAACGGTTACAACCGTGTTCTCAAAAGCCATGAATTACCTAAATAAAATTGTTATCAAATAGAGTAGGGCGGGGCATAAGTGCGATGTTTGAAGTTGTCATCAATTTTCGCGAGATATAAAGAAGAACAACAACAAAATATATTTTATAGTGATGCAGCTACTCAATGTCTTTACATTCAACTATAAATCATCTGGAATAATAGTGTTATTGAAAATAAATTCTTCATTCTTCTGAACAAGTGCCGATTCGCACTTTTACTCCACTAGCGGGGTAAAAGTTCGATTACCGCGGGGCAAAAGTGCGAAGCTCGAATCCATGAAATTAGCACAGCAGTAGCTAACAAAACCATATTATCGTCAATCTGCGGTATGTTTCGGTAAGGAATATTCTCAATTTACACCTTTCCTATTTTCCGCTGGTGTATTGCAGCCTCCGACAGATCGAAACTTTCCCAAACGTTTGTTTTATGTTTCATCAGCGGAAAAACATTGTTTTCCTTCGACCAACATCTGTAGAACACAGTTTTCTGCAGATCTTCCATTTCTAGTACCTGTAATATAGTGCCAAAAGCTGTATATAAGCTATACATTTTTGCCCCGTCCGTGAATCGCACCTTTACTCCGCTAGGCGCTTGACGGGGTTTGATTAAATTATGGAAAAGCGAAACTGTTATTTTCTTGATTCAAATAGAATTTCGTTTCGAAACAAAAATATTTTTAGGTTGTTATAAAAATTTCGTTTGAAACAAACGAATTTTTTCGCTCCGTGATAGAACTAGAACTCCTTTCCCCGAACAACCCCGTTGAGAATCGCAGCTATAACGCTGACGGACGAACAGCGTCGCCCGCAGTACCTTACAAGTCGCAAGGACTTGCGTAGTGTCGTCGTCCCGTCAGTAAAATGAGTTAGATTCTCGATCCATGAATCGAACTTTTACCCCGTCAATAAATCGAACTTTTGCCCCGCTAGGCGCTTGACGGGGTTTAATTAAATTATGAAAAAGCAACATATATTTTGTAAATTCTTCTCACCGCAATTTCAAGAGAGATATCTGAGTGATGTAAAACGCTGCTACAATTTGTGAATAAGTAATAACCTCCTGTTGATATCGTATTTGCCGTACAACGAAATATTACATCAAAACCGTTCTAAAATAACTTTTGCCCATAACTCAGCAACTATGATTCGTAAACAACAAATGTTTATGATGGATTTAAGCTGTCAAAGTACTCACCCATCCATGCCAATGTAGTCAATTTACTCGGAATCCGCACTGATAAATCATTGAATCGCACTTTTACCCGCATCGTACTTTTACCCCTCCTTACTCTATGTTCTTTCTTTAAATTTTCGATATGTTTGTTGACCCAATAAGCCACGTGCGATGTCGCCGCCACTATTCAGGCTCGTTTCCAATCCAGCGGTGGGATTGGCTACGAATGAACGAGTCTGGGTAGCGGGAGGGGATTGGGTCAGTTAACATAGTAGTGGGAGCGACTTGCATAAAAACAAACAAATATTATGTATAAATAATTAAAAAGGGCAACTGATGAGAAAAAGACAAATATTGAATTGTATAAACTTAGAATTAATAAAAATTAAAAAAATATATTTAAGAATACAAAAAAATTTAAGACGCGCCCAGTCACTCCCAAAAACATTAACATTTTTAGCATTAGGTTTTACTAACTACACAACGTTCTTGAAAATTGCCACAAGGGCCTAAACGCACAACGATAACAGTAGTGGTGCTATCGCTACTCCAATTGCGATGTAAAGTTTCCGGATCCATCTGGAGAGAGCGATGAGCGGAGCTATAAAAGGGAGTGGCAGCCAGATGGGCTGGTATTAGTAGATTAGACACTAGTGTGAGTCGGAACGTGGTAACGCGACGCGGTCGATCACAGTATCGACAGAATTTACAATCGGGCAGACATTCAGTGGTGGGGTTTTGCATCGCGGAGTGGTGGACTTAGGTCCTTATATCGTCGGCAGAAGATCAGATCATTTTACGCTAGAGATCGACCGCCTTGGCGAACGCCCGATATCGTTAGAAGCGGTGCTCCTCCCGGTTTATAAAACCCACTCTAAAAACGCGAATTAATCCACCTAGCGGCGTGACCTAGCTTTTCTACTGCCACAATAATCATATATATATATCAGTATAGGTATAGACTCGCAAACCGCTCGACGGATTTTGATGACACTTGGCACACACATTGCGTTTGATGTGAGGAATGTTGCTAGCATGGTTTGAGACCCCTCCCCCTCTAAAAGGGGGGGCTCCCATACAAATGGAACACAAATTTCTTCATAACTCGGGAACTAATCAAGCAAATGGAACCAAATTTGGCGTGTGAAAGTTTTTGGAGGCAGAAATTTTTTCTATGGTAGATTGAGAACCCTTCCTCCTCTAAGAGAGGGGGCTGCCTTACAAATAAAATACGAATTTCCCCATAACTCGACTATTAATCAAGCAAATGGAACCAAATTTGACATGTGGGGTTTCTAGAGACAGGATTGTTTTTCTATGGTTGTTTGAAACCCCTCCCCCTCTAGAAGGGGGGGGGCTCCCATACAAATGGAACACAAATTTCTTCATAACTCGGGAACTAATCAAGCAAACGGAACCAAATTTGGCGTGTGAAAGTTTTTGGAGGCAGAAATTTTTTCTATGGTAGATTGAGAACCCTTCCTCCTCTAAGAGAGGGGGCTCCCTTACAAATAAAATACAAATTTCCCCATAACTCGACTATTAATCAAGCAAATGGAACCAAATTTGACATGTGGGGTTTCTAGAGACAGGATTGTTTTTCTATGGTTGTTTGAAACCCCTCCCCCTCTAGAAGGGGGGGGGGGGGGGCTCCCATACAAATGAAACACAAATTTCTTTATAACTCGGGAACTAATCAAGCAAATGGTACCAAATTTGGCATGTGAATGTTTTTGGAGGTAGATTTTTTTCTCTATGGTAGATTGATAAGCCTCCTTCTTCTAAGAGGGGGGCTCCCATGCAAATAAAACACAAATTTCCCCATAACTCGGCTATTAATCAAGGAAATGGAACCAAATTTGGCATGTGAAGGTTTTTGGAGATAGAATTTTTTTTTGTTACACATTCCCATAAAACACATAAAACACAAATTTTCCATAACTCGACTATTAATCAAGCACATGAATTTGGGGGTTACTGGAGGCAGCATTTTTTTCTATGGCGTATTGAGATTCCTCTCCCCTCTGGAAGAGGGCAGGGCTCTCATACAAATTAAACAGAATTTTTTGCAATATTCAAAAAGTAATCGAACTCGCGAGTGTTGCCGTCCATAGTAAAATATAAGATAAATTTGGAACAAAATTGTTAAGAATAAATCGGTGAAGCCTAGATAATGGGTCAAATTAAATAAAAGTAAGGCCATTACAAATATTTTAAAAATTTTTTGTCCTTCCGGTGTTGGGCCACTGAAGGGGGGGGGGGGAAGAAAAAAAACAAAGAGAATTTTTTAATCGAGCAAAACAAAATATTGGTTTTAGGCATTTTTACTTTAAGTTTAAACGTGAAAATCAAATCTAATCTTGCTTTTAATATATACGTTATTATTTTCCATGCAAAAATCTACGAAAAAAGACAAAAACGAAAGAAAAAATTTTCGGCCATTTTTCGCAAATTCCATTGTTCGAATTTCCATTTCTATTTCATGCTAGAAGCGTTAACTCAACTCGTACACTCATTTTTCGAGTTTTTCAGGCTGTAGAACCGACAGAGAATGGATTTTATGCAAAAAATTAACTCATATCCTACAAATTATTTTTTTGCCCCCCGATTTTTCAAGCCAATCTCCAAGGGAGGGGTGACAAAAACTTTTAAAATGATTTGCAATGGCCTAAGATAATATACTTATTTTAAAAAGAAAATTGAAGAGAAAAATTGTTGAAATGAAAATATGAAGAAAATAATGTTGAGGTTACACTAAGTTTATGGTTTCTGATAAATTTTCAACTGATTTCAATCGAACTGCACTGATGTTTTATTACGATTTTGCCAACATTACCATTTTAAGGGTTGGTAATAAAACCCAAATTATTACGTTGGGCTACTCGAGTCACAAATACTGATGCGTTGGATTAGAAATTTGCAGAATGAATGAGGAATATCTTGGTTTGCCAAAAGAAAGCTCTTGGTTGCAAGATTACAATTAAGCAAATCTAAGCATTATGCATGTACCCCCTTTTAGAATGGCGTAGCAACGCGCGCCGGGTCCTCTAGTATATATATATATATATATATATATATATATATATATATATATATATATATATATATATATATATATATATATATATATATATATATATATATATATATATATATATATATATATATATATATATATATATATATATATATATATATATATATATATATATATATATATATATATATATATAAAAGACTATCATTACATTGCTTATCATTACATGATCGAGTTGGTAGAAAGATGTGTGAGTGTATTTAGTAAAGCCTTTTCATTTTTATATAATTTTATATCACAAGTGTGGAGACCTCCCAGCTAGCACCAACTCGTATATCAATGTTCGAAAACTATCGTAAATATCTCCTAACAAACTCGAAATCGTAACTAAAGCTGGATAAAGTGGGATCAAGTTGATTTTTTGTCGTATTTAATGATAATGACTGACATACATACGATATTCAGCACAGAATCGTAGAGTAGTACGGAGCGACTCGCGCTTAATCGGATATTATCGTATATAAATACTTATATAGTCGTAACGCTCAAAATTATTCGTAATCACATATATCGCCTCCAAAATAGTACGGATATGCCAATTTTGCGCATGAAATACGATTTATTTAGCATGTATATCTGTACGTAATGCTGATTTTTACCTTTTTTATACATATGAAAATGCTAGCTGGGTTTGCATCACTGTGAGGGGTCATGCTATTAATTGTTTAAAAACGCGGAAACTATTTGGTAAAATTATGAATGCGCATTTTATTTTGGTGTAAAACAAGCTAATTCATAATTGTGTAGAATGTAAAAGCAATCTTATTGATATACTGTCATACTCGATGATTCATCACAAAAACAGCATTACCTAGGCATGTTTTTCACATATATTGCAAAAAACTTCAAAATACAAAACAGGGGTAGAATGCATCACAGCGGGATCGAACAGGTATAAAATATTTTTAATTTGCAGTACATCTTTTGTTTCGGATTATTTATTAAAAATGTAGCAATATTATGTATTGTATAGGACTAAGAATTTGCCTTTAACCTAATTGTACATTGTTTAACTTACAATATTTCATCACACATCAATTGGAGAAAAGTAGATGATTAAATTTTATTGCCAATTATGTTGAGATATGAATCCATTGTTTCCCAGCAAACCAGCGTACACTGAGAAAACTTTTCGTATAGGTTCTATGTGTTTCACACATAGATTTTATCCATGTGCCAAGTAAATTAACTTTATGTGCCAAACAGTTACCATTTATGTGTTCTTAAAATTTACCATTAAAATTTGCACATACTATTCATATGCATATAATTTTCATGTGTACTTCTGGGCGGATTGTGTTTATGTGTGGCACATAATAATGATAAGGATTTTCATATGGAAATTTTCCATTAGTTATGTGCGGATTATTTTGACTGTATGTAACCAACGCTATAACGAACGCTTCCGCCATTTCGACAACTAGGCTGTCGAAATGGCGGAAGCGTTCGTTATAGCGTTTGTTACATTAGGAGTTTATACAATACGTTATTGAATGTAAATTTTTTAGTTGCTTTTAACGCCTATCTGGGCAAACTTGGTGCGTTTTGTCCACGGTCTTTGGCGTTCTGCCTCACATAATGATTTTGACTCTTGTCAAAAATTGTCAAAAATAACAAAAAAATACTGGTTTTTGTTAGGAAATTTCACCACGAGTAAGTGTAAAAACCCGATTTAATTCACCTTGTGGTGAAAGGAACCTTTGTTACACCATCTTATATGTCATTTGGTATGGGCATTTCCAGCTCAAATATTATTTTTGCTTTGTATTTGAATTTGTAATTTTCATAAAACTGACAGAGTCAAATTATATACGTATCACTTTGAACTAAATTCTTATATAAACTGTTTCTTAGGCCCAGCCGTTCTCAAGTTATTCAGATGTGAAATCTCAAAATTATCTATTGGAGTCAACACATGCAAAGTATCCGATAACCGTGTAATCGACTTTGACGGATTTGAACCAAATTTTGTCAGATTGTTCATTTTAGGTCAGAAAGCATAAATCTGAAATTTGGTGCCGATTGATACCTCCATTAGTGGTACGATTAGTAGTAGTACCTCCTTTTTAAAAAAAGACCCGTTTTATCAAACCTTTTTATTTTTTACTTACAGATAAACCTGGAAATCTCGACCAACATGTCAAAAGGTCCAATGTGCAAATGAGAGATTCTCTTTGCGTTTCTTCTCTTATGCTTATTACGGCGGCGTAAATACATTTCAACCCAATTATTCTAAAGGATAAGCTTTCCAATAACACCAGTAACCGTTTCATGCAAAATAGACGCATTCAAGAGCATTATGCCGCTGTAATAACCGTAAGAGACGAGTCGCAAAGAGAATCTCTCATTTGCACATTGGACCTTTTGGAATGCTGCTCGTCAAATATTAGGTTTAGAAAGAAACTATTTTCACATTCAAATTCCAATTACAATCGAAAATAGTCGAGTAGAAACTGGCTTTTTTTAGCGTTTTGAGCTGGAAATGATCATAAAAAAATCGACACGTTTTGCCTTTCTACTATATAAATATATAGTATAAAGGTATAGAAATCACTTGGAAAACCGGAAATGGAAAGAAGGTCCTGCGGGCCGAATGTCATATACCATTCGACTCAGTTTCGAAAACTGAGCATTTTCTGTGTGTGTGTATGTATGTGTGTGTGTGTGTGTATGTAACGCTTTCAATCTCACTCACTTTTCTCGGAGATGGCTGTACCGATTTTAATGTTCTTAGTGTCAAATGAAAGGTCTAGGTATCCCATTGGTCGCTAATGAATTTCATACTGATCGGACTTTTAGTTCAAAAGTTATGTATAAAAATACGAAAAATATGGGACTTCATTATCTCATAGATCCCTTAACCGATTTGAACAAAATTGATTGCATATGAAAGAGGAGCCTTACAAACCCTCAACTTCCAAATTTCATGACGATTGGACTTGTAGTTTGAAAGTTACATAAAGAAATGTGAAAAAATAGTATTTAAAACCTATTTTTGTAACATTTAAGAATTAATTCAATGAAACACATTACACATTTTATTATTATTTGAAAATTACTGCTAAAATCTATCAAACGAAACCGAGTTATTGAAAATCGGACGGTTCATTCAAAAGTTATTCAAACTTCAACACTTAAGCACCGTATACTAAACCGTTAAAACGTGTGAAATCAAAACATCAATCAAATGTTGATTGTATTCAATGTGTGCAATGTATGTATGTATGTATGTATGTATGTATGTATGTATGTATGTATGTATGTATGTATGTATGTATGTATGTATGTATGTATGTATGTATGTATGTATGTATGTATGTATGTATGTATGTATGTATGTATGTATGTATGTATGTATGTATGTATGTATGTATGTATGTATGTATGTATGTATGTATGTATGTATGTATGTATGTATGTATGTATGTATGTATGTATGTATGTATGTATGTATGTATGTATGTATGTATGTATGTATGTATGTATGTATGTATGTATGTATGTATGTATGTATGTATGTATGTATGTATGTATGTATGTATGTATGTATGTATGTATGTATGTATGTATGTATGTATGTATGTATGTATGTATGTATGTATGTATGTATGTATGTATGTATGTATGTATGTATGTATGTATGTATGTGTGTATGTATGTATGTATGTATGTATGTATGTATGTCTGTATGTGATGACAATTTGCAATGAAATTCAAGAAAAGTGAGAAACATGTCAACAGTCTGAAGTTTTTGAAGCCTCTTAGTGGAATACGAACTCTGAAATAAAAGAAAAAAAAAATTTACCTACTAAACTGCCCATGGATGCATAGTTGACGTAAAAACCAAAATGACCAAAATGTACTTTTTCGGTCCTACGCACTCTTAACTATGTTGTTCACATGCCCAATACTCAAACAACATATGTTTGTTCGAAAATATTCGAGAAATTTAGGAAAATTGAGTTACTCTGCTCAATGTTGCAGAAATTCATCGAATCGAGTATTCATGAGGCTTTCAATAACGGCAGTACTCGAGCAAGTGAATGTAGTGGTTTGCGTCTTGAGTGAAGCTTTGCGTGCATACATTGGGTAACGCACGAATTCTTCAACTTAATTCCCGAACTTACACGAATCCACGCATACAAGTTCGGCTTATGTACGATTCATCAGTAATCTTCGATGCTTGCTCGTAATAAAGTTTGCCGTTCATTCGCGATTCTTCGCTTGATGTCCCATGTAGGTATTCGTTCATAAATATTCGCAGTGAACCATTCGCGATGAATATGGCGAATTGTGGTACATACTGGAGCGGCATTGCTCGACAAGAAACGCTAAAGTTAATCATTTTCATCATCTAATTAATGACAAGCCGCGTTGCGATTTTTTAATTTCAATTTGAAAATTCCAATTTCTAATTTAAAATTTGCCATAGCATATCAATCGAAAAAGAAAACAGCACGCTTTACCCGTAATAATTATTTTTAGGTGCTTCGCATCTAAATTAATTTTGTAGTGAGGTGCGGAATTCATGCATTAGTTTCAGAAAGCGAGAATGTTAGTATAATATTAGGATGGAATTAGTCGTCATCGATTCTGCAAATTTAAAAACCAAAATTAAAACAATAATTTTGTTCACGAAAATATATTTGCTGTGTTCAGATTGGCAAGAAGAATGCAGTGAATATATTTTTATAAACAGTACCACGCTTTTGGGACCAACAACTGCTTCTGAAATTGGGCTCTCCGACGAAAAGTTAATGACTGCTAGTTTCCCGTTAACATTAAAATATTAACATGCGTCATATTTCTTTTAACATGCATCATGTAACTTTTAATATGCGTCGTGTAACATCTAATATGTATTATGTAACTTTTAACTTTTAAAAGGGTACATATTTGTTATATGTTACATACTCCTTAGGTGCGAAACAGCATACTATTAGTACTACTTACATGTTGCATGTTACAACTTACATGTTAGATATCAATTAAAATTATACAATCATTTCATTTTCATTTTAGAAATTCAATATCAACAGCGTCTTAGTGATATTGATATTAAATGTCAATCATTGCCGATTACAATACACAGCGCTGCTTTGTGTGAAAAGGGTTGAGCTTATAAATACAAAAGCAAAAGTCGCGTCCCAGGTCGTTTGCACCCTTGGTATATATATCACTATCTGATCAATCGATATTGTTGATGACATCAACTAGACCAATTTTGTCTTTTTTGTTAATCGCTACTAAAAAATATCATTGCAAAAAACGAGCGCTAGTCAATCAAAAAAGTTTGATGCCAAAAATGGCTGCTTCCAAAACTGGAAACGCACGGAAAATTCCAAATCAGCGTAGGAGTCTAAAATTATTTATGCGCTAAAAATTCCGATTCGTTTCCACAAATTACATAATTAGAAATTGCTTTAGAAATAGAATAAAATTTATTTACATTTAAGTTAGAAAAAACTAGCCAACTAACCATACGCGCTGCCGAGTAAGCTGGCACGCAACGAGCATATTTTGTTATTCTTTACGAATGCCTCACAACGAATGATATACCTACTCTTCATAGCGCATCTTCGCCGGTTATTCGTCAACCAACTCATCCAGTAACACTTGCTTCGAAAAGTGATCGAATGATGTGGCTAAAAGTAAAGCAAGATTCAACGAATGAATGCATGCAAGTAACCTATCGAAAGACAACCATTCGTTCAGTGCTTATTTACGAGCTTGACAGATTGCGTGCAATGAACATTAGTGTGTGCAATCTTCCTGGCATAACTAATATCGTTCATATTCATGAATATATTCACCGATCTGCAACCTCTGCTATTGGTTTCACGTAATGCTAATGGTTGACGTAATTTCCTGCATAATCAATCAGCATAGTAACCTATTTGTTTTTGTAGCTTTACGCCAAGTTATGGGAATAATCGTTCAAAAAACAGTCTGTTTATTCATATAAACTGGCGTTCGCATTTTTTAAACACAATAAATGAGGAATGAATCATGAAACCCCATCAGTCCTCTTTTGATTAATAAACTCTACTAAATAGACAGATTATTCGTTTGAAAAAGTTTAGGGCAAAGATTATATGGCTTTAAACGTTTTGCCTTTCTACTATATAAATATATAGTATAAAGGTATAGAAATCACTTGGAAAACCGGAAATGGAAAGAAGGTCCTGCGGGCCGAATGTTATATACCATTCGACTCAGTTTCGAAAACTGAGCATTTTCTGTGTGTGTGTGTATGTGTGTGTGTGTGTGTGTGTGTGTGTGTGTGTGTGTGTGTGTGTGTGTGTGTGTGTGTGTGTGTGTGTGTGTGTGTGTGTGTGTGTGTGTGTGTGTGTGTGTGTGTGTGTGTGTGTGTGTGTGTGTGTGTGTGTGTGTGTGTGTGTGTGTGTGTGTGTGTGTGTGTGTGTGTGTGTGTGTGTGTGTGTGTGTGTGTGTGTGTGTGTGTGTGTGTGTGTGTGTGTGTGTGTGTGTGTGTGTGTGTGTGTGTGTGTGTGTGTGTGTGTGTGTGTGTGTGTGTGTGTGTGTGTGTGTGTGTGTGTGTGTGTGTGTGTGTGTGTGTGTGTGTGTGTGTGTGTGTGTGTGTGTGTGTGTGTGTGTGTGTGTGTGTGTGTGTGTGTGTGTGTGTGTGTGTGTGTGTGTGTGTGTGTGTGTGTGTGTGTATGTAGCACTTTTAATCTCACTCACTTTTCTCGGAGATGGCTGGACCGATTTAAAGTGCTTAGTGTCAAATGAAAGGTCTAGGTGTCCCATAGGTCGCTATTGAATTTCATACTGATCGAACTTTTAGTTCAAAAGTTATGTATAAAAATACGAAAAATATGGGGCTTCATTATCTCATAGGTCCTTTAACCGATTTGAACCAATGATTGCATATGAAAGAGGAGCCTTGCAAACCCTTAACTTCCGAATTTCATGACGATTGGGCTTGTAGTTTGAAAGTTACATAAGAAAATGTGAAAAAATTGTATTTAAAACATATTTTTGTAACATATAAGCATTAATTCAATGAAAAGCATCGCCAGATTTATTATCGTTTGAAAATTACTGTTGAGATCTATCAAACGAAACCGAGTTATTGAAAATCGGACGATTCATTCAAAAGTTATTCAAACTTTAACACTTAAGCATCGTATATTGAACCGTTAAAACGTGTAAAATCAAAACATTTCAATTAAATGTTGATTGTATTTAAATGTGTGTGATGTATGTGTGTATGTATGTATGTGTGTGCTTATGTATGTATGTATGTATGTATGTGTGTGCTTATGTATGTATGTATGTATGTATGTATATATGTATGTATGTATGTATGTATGTATGTATGTATGTATGTATGTATGTATGTATGTATGTATGTATGTATGTATGTATGTATGTATGTATGTATGTATGTATGTATGTATGTATGTATGTATGTATGTATGTATGTATGTATGTATGTATGTATGTATGTATGTATGTATGTATGTATGTATGTATGTATGTATGTATGTATGTATGTATGTATGTGTGTATGTGTGTATGTATGTATATGTGTGTTTGTGATGACGATTTGCAATTTTGAAATTTGCATTGAAATTCAAGGAGAGTGTGAAACATGTCAATTGTCTGAAGTTTTCGAAGCCTCTCGAAGGAAGCCTTCGAAGGAATGTGGAATACGAACTCTGAAATTAAAGAAAAGAAAAAACTAGTATTTTTCGACTGAGATGTAATTATCGAATGATTGGGATTTTGGCCGTTCAGTCATTAAATTTTAGTAGACGTTATATTTGCCTTTTTACGCCAACGCCCTGATGAAGATCCAAATCCGGGTCGAAACGTTGGCGTAAAAAGGCAAATATAACGTCTACTAAAATTTAATGACTGAACGGCCAAAATCCCAATCATTCGAAAAGAAAAAACTTTTTCCGACTAAATTCCACTATTTAAAATTTATTCGCGACAGATACGTATACACTTCAAAATAAGACACTGATGAAGCCTGCACGTTGTATGCGTGTCGCCTATGTTGCCAAAATCGAAACCGTGCCAAAATCGAGACCCTTTTTGATATGACAAAATTGAATGTAAATGCATTGGAAATTAACTAAATGTTATTAATCAACGATTGACAAAATCGAACCATGCCAAAAACCGAACCATGCCAAATTCGAAATCCCACTGTAGTGGGATTCAATCGGAAAAAGTTTTTTCTTTTCTTTAATTTCAGATTTCGATTGTCATTTTCTTCACTTGCTGTAACTCGCAATTAGACAAGAAAAGCAAAAAGCGAAGAAAAGCAGTTAATTTAAGCATTTAGATATAGTGGTGTATAGGATTTAATATACTAATGGATTGATTTTTCCAGATAAACTTTTATAAATTGCAAACAATTTTTGCGCATCAATAGATGCTGTTTCCAATCAATAGATACTAGAGCTTAGAAATTTTATATAAAAATAGGAGCAAAACATTGTACGGTAGTAATTTTGTACGATTTGTTTTCGTTAGTAACACTTTAAAAGACAGAAATCTTATGTCATGCATCATATTTCAATAAATAAATCGAATTGACAAGCACTGAAAATCACATCGATCATATTCCCCATTCTCAAGCATGTTTATGGCACAGCTTTTGCACTATTCGACCTCATTTTGTTTTCCTAACCCTCTAACGGGATACATTGTAAAAACGATACGATCAAGCTAATGACTATCTTTTCATGAAAGTACATTCAAAAGTAGCTTAAGTTTGGATTTTCATGCAAAAATAATTATCTGAAGGAGCGTCAGCTAAGAAATATTTCCATTTCTCTTTTTTTATATCTAATGCTCTATTCAGTTATTTTTTCTAATTCAGATATATTGCAAAATTGAAGCCATGCAAACTAATAGTAAAATTTTGAGATCAACCATTTTGTTGTAGATATACTTTTTCTTCAAAATCGAAATATAATAATAATTTTTCTGAACTCTTGTTTTTCAAAGATACTAACTTTTGAACGCATGGTATTAATATCAAAATATCAAAAAATCTGCTATGAACACATATTTCATATTGTCAATTCAAAACAAGTTTCGTATGTGACTCCAAGGCCTGAATCTTAAGGCTGTCTGTAGACCCGTTAGAGGGGTAATATATATATATATATATATATATATATATATATATATATATATATATATATATATATATATATATATATAAATATATATATATACTAGCTGACCCGACAAACTTCGTATTGCCACAAATTAACCTGTGTTGTACATAAATCATGAATCTCGGATGATCTTTGTCACAATCTCGAGTTTTGCAAGCCCCCCAGTGGGCGGCGCTTCCGACGGCGGGTCACCGGCAACACTCGCGACCGTCTCGTCCTGAATGATCTAGTGTTACTATAGATAGTTTTTGTGGTCTTGTATTGACTAATGTTTTATGGAAGAGTCTCGAATTTCTCGAGTTCGATTAGTTTTTGAGTTTCGAAAAAATTTCTGTTTTATTTATATGAGAGTCCATATCCCCCTACCACAGGGGTGAGAGGTCTTTAACTATCGTAAAATGAATTCAAGACTCCAAAATCTCCCACATGCCAATTTTGGTTCCATTTGCTTGATCAGTTCTCAAGTTATAAGGATATTTGAATTTCATTTGTATGGGAGCTCCCCTCTTAAAAGGGAAAGGGGTCGTAGTTCACCATAGAAAAAAAATCTGCCATCTAAAACTCCCACATGCCAAATTTGGTTCCATTTGATTGATTAGTTCTCGAGATAAGAGGAAATTTGCATTTCATTTGTATGGAAGCCCACCCTCTTAAAGGGGAGATGGGCCATAACTCGCTTTCTAACGAAAAGAGGGGTCTCAATTCACCATAGAAAAAAATCTTGCGTCCAAAACCACTCACATGTCAAATTTGGTTCCATTTGCTTGAATAGTTCTCGAGTTATGAGGAAATTTGTTTTTAATTTGTATAGGAGCCCCCCCTCTTAAAGTAGGGAAATCCATAGAAAATATACCATAGAAAATATTCTTGCCTACAAAAACACCCACATGATAAATTTGGTTCCATTTGCTTGATTAGTTCTAGAGTTATGAGGAAATTTGTATTTCGTTTGTATAGGAGCCCCCCTCTTAAAGTGGGGAGGGGTTCTAATTCACCATAGAAAATATTCATGCCCTAGAAAACTTTCACGTGCCAAATTTGGTTCCATTTGCTTGATTAATTCTCGAGTTATGAGGAAATTTGCATTTCATTTGTATAGGAGCCCCCCTGCCTAAAGTGGGGAGGGGTCCCAATTCATCACATAAAAAAATTTTGTCTCCAAAAACACCCACGTGCCAAATTTGGTTCCATTTGCTTGATTAGTTCTCGAGTTATGAGGAAATTTGTATTTCGTTTGTATAGGAGCCCCCCCTCTTAAAGTGGGGAGGGGTTCTAATTCACCATAGAAAATATTCATGCCCTAGAAAACATGCCAGATTTGGTTCCATTTGCTTGATTAATTCTCGAGTTATGAGGAAATTTGCATTTCATTTGTATAGGAGCCCCCCTTCCTAAAGTGGGGAGGGGTCCCAATTAATCACATAAAAATTTTGTCTCCAAAAACACCCACGTGCCAAATTTTGTTCCATTTGCTTGATTGGTTCTCGAGTTATGAGGAAATTTGTGTTTCGTTTGTATAGGAGCCCCCCTTTTTAAAGTTGGAAGGGGTCCTAATTCATCATAGAAAATATTCTTGCCCTCGAAAACTTTCACATGCCAAATTTGGTTTCATTTGCTTGATTAGCTCTCGAGTTATGAGGAAATTTGTATTTCATTTGTATAGGAGCCCCCCCTCCTAAAGTGAAGAGGGGTCCCAGTTTATTATAGAAAAAATTTTTGTCTCCAAAAACACCCACGTGTCAAATTTGGTTCCATTTGCTTGATTTTGTGGGAGATATATATATATATATATATATATATATACTAGCTGACCCAACAAACTTCGTATTGCCACAAATTAACCTGTGTTGTACATAAATCATGGATCTCGGATGATCTTTGTCACAATCTCGAGTTTTGCAAGCCCCCCAGTGGGCGGCGCTTCCGACGGCGGGTCACCAGCAGCACTCGCGACCGTCTCGTCCTGAATGATCTAGTGTTACTATAGATAGTTTTTGTGGTCTAATAAACAATAAACAATAATGTTTTATGGAAGAGTCTCGAATTTCTCGAGTTCGATTAGTTTTTGAGTTTCGCAAAAGTTTCTGTTTTATTGGTATGAGAGTCCATATCCCCCTACCACAGGGGTGAGAGGTCTCTAACTATCGTAAAATAAATTCAAGACTCCAAAATCTCCCACATGCCAAATTTGGTTCCATTTGCTTGATTAGTTCTTAATTCTTAGTTAGTTATAAGGAAATTTGAATTTCATTTGTATGGGAGCTCCCCTCTTAAAAGGGGAAGGGGACGTAATTCACCATAGAAAAAATTTCTGCCATCTAAAACTCCCACATGCCAAATTTGGTTCCATTTGATTGATTAGTTCTCGAGATAAGAGGAAATTTGCATTTCATTTGTATGGAAGCCCACCCTCTTAAAGGGGAGATGGGCCATAACTCGCTTTCTAAAGAAAAGAGGGGTCTCAATTCACCATAGAAAAAAATCTTGCGTCCAAAACCACTTACATGCCAAATATGGTTCCATTTGCTTGATTAGTTCTCGAATTATGAGGAAATTTGTATTTCATTTGTGTAGAAGCACCCCCTCTTAAAGTTGGGAGAAGTCCTAATTCACCATAGAAAATATTTTTGCCTCCAAAAACCTCCACATGCCAAATTTGGTTCCATTTGCTTAAGTAGTTCTCGAGTTATAAGGAAATTTGAATTTCATTTGTATAGGAACCCCCCCTCCTAGAGTGGGCAGGGGTCCCAATTCATCATAGAAAAAATTTTTGTCTCCAAAAACACCAACGTGCCAAATTTGGTTCCATTTGCTTGATTAGTTCTCGAGTTATGAGGAAATTTGTATTTCGATTGTATAGGAGCCCCCCCTCTTAAAGTTGGGAGGGGTCCTAAATCACCATAGAAAATATTCTTGCCCTCGAAAACTTTCACATGCCAAATTTGGTTTCATTTGCTTGATTAGCTCTCGAGTTATGAGGAAATTTGTATTTTATTTGTATAGGAGCCCCCTCTCCTAAAGTGAGGTGCGGTCCCAGTTCATCATAGAAAAAACTTCTGTCTCCAAAAACACCCACGTGCCATATTTGGTTCCATTTGCTTGATTAGTTCTCGAATTATGAGGAAATTTGTATTTCATTTGTGTAGAAGCACCCCCTCTTAAAGTGGGGAGGGGTTCTAATTCACCATAGAAAAAATTCATGCCCTAGAAAACTTTCACATGCCAAATTTGGTTCCATTTGCTTGATTAATTCTCGAGCTATGAGGAAATTTGCATTTCTTTTGTATAGGAGCCCCCCTTCCTAAAGTGGGGAGGGGTCCCAATTCATCATAAAAAAAAATTTTGTCTCCAAAAACACCCTCGTGCCAAATTTTGTTCCATTTGCTTGATTAGTTCTCGAGTTATGAGGAAATTTGTATTTCGCTTGTATAGGAGCCCCCCCTCTTAAAGTGGAGAGGGGTCTTTATTCACCGTAGAAAATATTCTTGCCCTCGAAAACTTTCACATGCCAAATTTTGTTCCATTTGCTTGATTAGTTCTTCAGTTATGAGGAAATTTGTATTTCATGTGTATAGGATCCCCCCTTCCTAAAACGGGGAGGGGTCCCAATTCATCATAGAAAAAATTTTGTCTCCAAAAACACCCACATGCTAAATTTGGTTCCATTTGCTTAATTACTTCTCGAGTTATGAGGAAAATTGTGTTTCTTTGGTACAGGAGCCCCCCCTCTTAAAGTGGGGAGGGGTCCTAATTTACTATAGAAAATATTCTTGCCCTCGAAAATCTTCACATGCCAAATTTGGTTCCATTTGCTTGATTAGTTCTCGAGTTATGAGGAAATTTGTATGGAAGCCCCCCCTTTTAAAGAGGAGAGGAGTTATACTTCCCCTTATAAAGAGGGGAGGGGTCTCAATTTACCATAGAATAAATTCTTGTCACCGAAAACACCCACATGCCAAATTTTGTTCTATTTGCTTGATTAGTTGTCGAGTTATGCAGAAATTTGTGTTTCATTTGTATGGGAGCCCCCCCCCTCTTAGTGGGGGGAGGGGTTTCTAACCATCACTAAAACCTTTCCTGGCCCCAAAAAACCTCTACATGCATATTTTCATGCCGATTGGTTCAGTAGTTTTCGATTCTATAAGGAACATACGGACAGACAGACAGACAGACAGACAGAAATCCTTCTTTATAGGTATAGATATATATATATATATATATATATATATATATATATATATATATATATATATCTATACCTATACCTATAAATCTGTCTGTCTGTCCGTATGTTCCTTATAGAATCGAATATATATATATATATATATATATATATATATATATATATATATATATATATATATATATATATATATATATATATATATATATTACCCCTCTAACGGGTCTACAGACAGCCTTAAGATTCAGGCATTGGAGTCACATACGAAACTTGTTTTGAATTGACAATATGAAATATGTGTTCATAGCAGATTTTTTGATATTTTGATATTAATACCATGCGTTCAAAAGTTAGTATCTTTGAAAAACAAGAGTTCAGAAAAATTATTATTATATTTCGATTTTGAAGAAAAAGGATATCTACAACAAAATGGTTGATCTCAAAATTTTACTATTAGTTTGCTTGGCTTCAATTTTGCAATATATCTGAATTAGAAAAAATAACTGAATAGAGCATTAGATATAAAAAAAGAGAAATGGAAATATTTCTTAGCTGACGCTCCTTCAGATAATTATTTTTGCATGAAAATCCAAACTTAAGCTACTTTTGAATGTACTTTCATGAAAAGATAGTCATTAGCTTGATCGTATCGTTTTTACAATGTATCCCGTTAGAGGGTTAGGAAAACAAAATGAGGTCGAATAGTGCAAAAGCTGTGCCATAAACATGCTTGAGAATGGGGAATATGATCGATGTGATTTCCAGTGCTTGTCAATTCGATTTATTTATTGAAATATGATGCATGACATAAGATTTCTGTCTTTTAAAGTGTTACTAACGAAAACAAATCGTACAAAATTACTACCGTACAATGTTTTGCTCCTATTTTTATATAAAATTTCTAAGCTCTAGTATCTATTGATTGGAAACAGCATCTATTGATGCGCAAAAATTGTTTGCAATTTATAAAAGTTTATCTGGAAAAATCAATCCATTAGTATATTAAATCCTATACACCACTATATCTAAATGCTTAAATTAACTGCTTTTCTTCGCTTTTTGCTTTTCTTGTCTAATTGCGAGTTACAGCAAGTGAAGAAAATGACAATCGAAATCTGAAATTAAAGAAAAGAAAAAACTTTTTCCGATTGAATCCCACTACAGTGGGATTTCGAATTTGGCATGGTTCGATTTTGTCAATCGTTGATTAATAACATTTAGTTAATTTCCAATGCATTTACATTCAATTTTGTCATATCAAAAAGGGTCTCGCTTTTGGCACGGTTTCGATTTTGGCAACATAGGCGACACGCATACAACGTGCAGGCTTCATCAGTGTCTTATTTTGAAGTGTATACGTATCTGTCGCGAATAAATTTTAAATAGTGGAATTTAGTCGGAAAAAGTTTTTTCTTTTCGAATGATTGGGATTTTGGCCGTTCAGTCATTAAATTTTAGTAGACGTTATATTTGCCTTTTTACGCCAACGTTTCGACCCGGATTTGGATCTTCATCAGGGCGTTGGCGTAAAAAGGCAAATATAACGTCTACTAAAATTTAATGACT